>NC_056725.1:992363546-992663546 GCF_019279795.1 Protopterus annectens
TATATGTCCCTAACCCAGACACTGGCCATGTTATGCAATATATGTTGCATACATGTCAATTGGAGCACCTCACTGGCCCTACAAATGGGTAGATAGGCGTGGGTTACCCTCTGAGTCCTGGTAAATGTGAGAATGTGTGTGTGTGTGTGTGTGTGTGTGTGTGTGTGTGTGTGTGTGTGTGTGTGTGTGTGTGTGTGTGTGTGTGTGTGTGTGTGTGTGTGCAATTGTGTGTGAGTGTGCATGTGTGTAGGACACATCATTCAGAGGCCATATTCTCCAAATACACTAAACCTTGCCATACATTATAATGGATGGTGATGTTGCTGACATTAGGAGAGCCATGACAAACCCTCACTCTGCTATCCCTGTGGCATGTGCAATAAATGCATATTCCTGTAGTAGCAATGATTAGATAGACAAGGGTTTGTATTGTAGTCTAGGTCAATGTGTGATTGTGGGTATGTCAGAGCATTATCATGGGTTTCAGTGAGTACAGTATCCAAGTGTGGAGTGTGTGTGCTGGGTATACTGTCTTTACACCATGGTACCCCCAGTACATGTCCCAAGGTCCGCTGGATGAGGACCACTGTCACCATCAAACATACAGGTAACTGATTACAGTATCCAACCCAATGATGCATTTGCTTTGTGCAAAAGCTCCCTAACAGTATGTACTCACTGGAAAGGTAGTTAGCACTGCTAAACCCAGGTCTGTCAAAAGTGTCTATGACTGTATGTGTTTGTCAATGTGTATATGACAGTATGTCATACTATGTATTGTTCATTAACATCCAGTACATCCCCCATTACCATACCATACAAGGTATGGTGATGTTCTTTGCATATAATAAAACAAACAATGGTAGTCCAAAAGTAATAAAGGAAAGACAAATTTAATAAGGAGGCTGATGACGTTTACTATTTTAAGTAAATGAAAAACGCTTAATATTATATTAAATTTAGCGTTCCTTTATTATTTTTGGACTACCAGTGTTTGTTTTATTATAGTTTGTGGAATATTTTAATTTTTTTCCTCAAAAACTGTTTTATTATCAATTAAAATAACAATTACATAATATTTTTAAATATAATTTTAAACAACTATATACAATATTTACAATAGCCTGACTTTCAATTATATACACTGTATGTTGCTAAATATAGAATTAACAGATTGGTTATCAGTGATACAATATTGCTTATTGCGGACTGTCCAACAAATATATAACTTTCTTCCAAGGATTATTTACCAATGGCCTGGGATAGATTTGTAGTTCTTTGATTTTTATTTCCATCGATGCAGTTGTCTTCAGGAAAGTGTAGAATTCTTCAAAGGTTGGGGGTGTATTTGAATTCCACCTTCTGGTTATGCATTTCCTAGCTATAGCAAGTATTGTCCATAACAAATACATATTTGTCTTATTCAGGTAGGGACCTTCATTTACATTTAGCATAATCAATACTTTAGTTAAGGTAAATGATTCATTAAATAACGCTTGTAAAAAATGATTGATTCCATTCCAATATGATTTAATTTTATTACATTCATAAAAAATATGAATCCAGTCTGCTTTATGTGACTTTTCACACCTCCAGCAAAACAATTTGTAGTAGTACTGATCTTTTTAGTTCTATCTGGTGTTAAAAATGTTCTATGTAAGTATTTCCAGTTAAATATTTTCCAGTCCTGTGTGTTAGAGGTATAATTAACTGATAGTAAGATGTTAGTTTTAATTTCTTCTGTTAACTGCAATGACTGACCTTTTGTTAAAAACTGCCAGTATGATGGTTTGGGAATTGTTTTATATGTTATTAACTCTTTATATCGATTTGAAATGGAATTTTTCAGTTCACAGCTATTACATATAAATTCATACAGAAAACTTATTAGATTTGGAATATCTTTAAATGAGGAATTATTAATTAATCTGCATAAATCTTGAGTGTACATTAAAATGCTTTGTAAGGTTAGCCAGTCCTGTGTTGGAATACTGTAAGCAGTTTTATCATATGTATATCTAAAACATTTAATTTATTTACACATTGAAATCAGCATAAGAATCCATTTTGTTCCCAGGAGGTTATTGTTTCCCTATATATTTTGTGAGGAAAGTTCTTAGTGATGGTAAATGTGGTTAAAATGTCAAACCAAAGTTTTAGATCTATGCTTGCAGTGATAAGTTTCCTAAAGGAATTGATATAATGATTGATCAGTGTTGCTTTAGAAGGCTTTGTTATATTATATTGTATACTTGTGCATAGTATATACCAGGGTTTGTTTGATTTGTCTATTATTACATTTTTTAACAGATTAAATTCATTTGTTAATATAGCCATTGTTAATTCTTTTCAGTTGGCAAAATAATTTGGGTTTATCTAGTCTATTGTAGTTTTAAGCACAGATGCTTTTATATATGTTTCTATTTCTGGGAAGTTCAATCCTCCTTGTTTCCAGGGTCTAATGTGATGAGTTAGAGCTACTCTATTCTTTTTGGGATACTATAAACATTTTATTAAACATGAGTTTATTTCTTTAAGAATGCATCTTTTAGGAATTAACTGTATTGCTAATGCTACATATAGTATTTTTGGCTATAAGACCATTTGTATTAATTGCAATCTGTCTTCAAAAGTTAATATAATTTTGTTCCACATTTTTATATATATTTTTATTGTTTCAATAATGTTTTTATAATTTATTAATATTGTTTTGTTTATATTTTTGAATAACACTATTCCTAAATAATTTAGTGTAAGTTCTTGTTTTCCTATGACTGATTTATCTGTAACTTGTAGTTCATTTTTCTTATTTAAAAATAGAAATTTTGATTTTGATCTATTAAAGTGCAGATCTGAAATCTTATAACATTTCTGCATTACTTCTTCTAGCTTTCCTAATGACTGTCTAGAGTTTGATAGGGTTAATAAAATATCATCAGCAAAAAGCATTATTTTAGATATGTACTAGCCATAGACTTCTATTCCTTTTATTCTTGGATTATTGCATATTATTTCTGCAAGTATTTCTATAGCCAATGCAAATAAAATAGGAGAAAGGGGGCATCCTTGTTTAGTACCTTCTATTATATGGATAGATTCTGAGGTGAAAAGACCTAATTTAATGTAGGCTAAGTTATTAATATATATGTTTTTTATTAATAAGATGAAGGGAGGAGGAAATTCAAATAATGCTAAAGTTTTAAATAGATATTCCCAGTTGAGGGAATCAAAGGCTTTTTCTATGTCTAATCTGATTACAAGTGTTTCTCTATCTTCTTTAGTCACATAATCTATAAGAGTTAAGTATCCTTTTAATATTATCATGTGTGTGCCTGTTACGTAAAAATACAGTTTGATCATTATTAATTGTCTTTGAAAGTGGGATTTTCATTCTGTTAGCTAGTATTGACATGAATATTTTGTAATCATTATTCAGTAATGATATAGGTCTGCATGAGGTACAAAGGTCTATTGGTTTATTATCTTTTAGAATTGGTGTTATGAGAGAATATTTCCATGATGGTGGTATTTTTGCTTCTGACTGGACTTCTAGCAAAGTTTTATCAACAGGGGAGATTACTGTTGAAGGGAAGAGTTTGTAAATTTCCATAATTATACCATCTATCCATGGAGCTTTGTTAGATTTACTTTCTTTTATCTTCTCAACAATTTCTTTGTAGGATATAGGTTTTTGTAGGTCTAGTTTTAAGTTTTCTGGAATTTTCTTTTATATTGATAAGGTTTGTTTCTGTTTATTTGGTTGATATCTAAATCTTCTTTTTTGAAGTGTTCCATATAATAGAACCAAAATGCTTCAAGGATGTCTCCTATATCTGATACTTTTTTCCCTTTCTTTTCATGATATATACTACTAATGTTATTTGCTTTAGATTGTATTTTAATTCTTGTAGATAAGTTATGTAGATATCTGGGGGAGGTGGCTAATGAGTTTATTTTTAATATTTCCAAGACTAGACAAGTTTTGTGTGTTAGAATTTCATTATATTTTTTACTTAATTCCTCTATTTCTTTTTTGGCTTCTGGGCAATTTTGATTTTTTTTTAGATTTTGCTGTCAAGAGTCTGGTTTGCAAGTCTAATGATTCAGATTCCCACTCTCTAACTTTGTTTTTGTACCAGCTAAGGGTCTTACCAAATAAATACACTTTTAATGAGTTCCAAACCATGACTCTACTTATTTCTGTTGTATTATTAATTTCAAGAAATAATTGCAGTTCTGACAACATCCGGGGTCTGAATTCTTTAATTTTTGTGATATATGATGGAATTCTATTTGATATGATTAAAGGTTTTAACTCTATTTGGAGCTTCATTATCAGAGAGTAATGATCTGAGAAGGGGCATGTAACTAATGAGAAGTTGAGGATTTTTGTTTGTAAATCTTGCTTGAACTATAAATAATTTGTCTATTCTGGTTTGTGTTCCAAATCTATGGTCTTTATGGGAAAATAATAAGGATTTATCAACCTTTACTTTAAAAATGTCTATTAAATGAAATGAATCAATCCATCCTTTTAATGATTTTGAAATAGTTGTTATGCAAAAAGACTTCTTGGTGGTTTCAGAAGCTTCTAAGGTACAATTAAAGTCTCCTCCCAGTATAAGATTTCCTTTATAATTGTTGGAAATAAATTCTAGGTGTTTTTTAACTGTCCCTGCTCTAATTCCTGGGAACCAATATAGATTAGATAAGGTCCATATTGTGTTATTAAATTTAATTATAACAAATGCTAGTAGACCTTCTTTGTCTTCATATTTATAAATAAATTTTGGAGTGATTATGTTTTTTTCTTCCAGAGAATTGATATTCCTTTTGTCTTTGTTCTATAGGAGGATTGAGCTAAGACTGTATAGACCTTATTTAGATTTAAATATTTTAGTAAGTTTGATCTTTTATTTGCATTATTTAAGCCATTAGTATTTAATGATAAGAACGTTAACTCCATTTCAAGTTATTGTTGCAAGAAACATTTTGCTTCTTTTTTATTTTGATTATAGTAGTTATACCATATTTTGTGATAACATTGAATGTTATTTTATGTGTATAAACTTGGGAGTGTAATTTAATGTTCTTTCTTATTTAAATACAAGTAGGGTAAAATTCTGGTCAGGTTTTAAAAAAGTATTTCTATAAAACATTAATTCTAAAGAATCAAATACAAGTAAATATGAATTTCCCATTAAACATTGAATGAAAGCCATTCCTAATCCACAGATAAAGATAGATCTATTGGATTATCACTCATACCTTTAAACATCAATATCAACTGAGCTCCATAGGTTAAATTATTATATGGAGAATTTACTTAAAAGAGATATGAAATTCTATATTATTCCTATTATTATTCTATGCTATTTTATATATCAGGATGAAATGTTAGTAGTGTATGTTGCCTTAGAAAATATCCAATATTTAGTTACCCTTAAGAGATCTCAAACATGTCAGATATGACATTTCGGATAAATTAAATGTAACAGAGGAGCATACACTAAATAAGCCAACAGCAAATAGATTATTACTAAAATCATTTGACTAAAAGGACTCTGTAGGAGACAATGAGTGATTACCAATGAAATATGAATTTACTGTAGGTGCACTGTCTTCCTTTACTTTCCTACTTTTCAGCTCACCAACTTTAACTTACACTTATGAAAAGACATGGCTTATCAGTGGTATCCTGACTCAGAGTAGAGGTGCCCTACTTTCTAATGTGCAGTGATTTTACATATATATAGATTTACAAAGCAGAGTCCAAGAATGAACTATGATCACCCTGACGATTCTCACCCTGCATAGGGCACCTCCTGCTTCCAGAATGGGTAGTCATATCAGGTCTAGAATGTAAAGGTACACATATGATAATCAAAACTTACCGTACGTAAGTATTAATCAAATAGTGTTTACAGCATCTTACAGAGTTCTCCAGGTAGTTAGAATACTCTTAAGCCTAACCTCCCTTGACCAAAAACAGAGATTTACCTTCCCTTTCTTTTCCTTGTTTTAAATCAGTACTAATAAAAGAAATCCAGAAAACATAGGTAAACAGAAATAACATTCAGTAGTCTGTCTTGTACATGACTTGCAATCCATTAAACTGTCAGTGACTAACATCATTTTAGTAAACATTATAAAGACAATTTAGAAATAATTTCCTAGCTCTTTAAATTTTCTGATAAAGCAAAAAGTTAACAATAAGCTATTTTAACTAAAAGTGTAAAGCATTTCAAATTTTCCTTGTGTGTATATATTTCTACTTATATTGTAGTGTCAGAAGCTGTCTTTGAAATCTGTACAATACTTTACTTCTTCAAATTATTCCTTTTTCAATTCAGGTTTTGTTTTGTCAAAATGGCAACAATATTTCAAGGGCACAATTGATATTTATGCTGATGTCTCAAATAACTAACTTGTCAATTGCCAATTGAGTTAGTTTAGAATGTATGGTTAGTGCAAATATAACATGTTGCAAAAATAATATGTATTTTTTCATGTGCTCTAGAGACTGTCATATGCAAGTGACATATATAATGTAGCATATATAGAGCAGATAGCTTATGGATTCAGGTTGTTAAAGTAAGTTATGCTTATTATTCAGGCAGTTTCATTTAAGTTCACAAGTAATTTGGGGACATTTCAGTTGAGTTTTCAGGAATGTGTAGTCCAATGTGAGTAAGTTATAAAGTATTTACAAGTTGTTCTATTAAGTTATCTAATTTACCCTTCCTTAGATTGTAATTCAATTTAATAGCTAAGCAACATTAGTTTTTTGTTATTTGTTATATGCAAGGCTAAATGCACTTCGCAGATTCACAAAGTCCATAGAAACTGCCGCAGTTGTTTTCCATTGCCATGACAATGCAAATATAGTGGTTCCTAATCAATGACTGTTAAAAAAAAAAAAACTGAAATAGCTCATGAGGCTGATAGAATGTAAAGAAAGCTTCACTTCTCACAAGCAACAGTACATTTTCCCTCCTTTTATACATTATGTTAATATTAGAGAAAATAATTCAACTGACTGTATATATATATATATAAACGAAACATTTCAGAGTTAATCGCTAACATGCCCTGTAACCCATTAAGCATAACAGTGTCCACCATTAATCTAATAACTATTGCAATAACATCTGAGTCCACTTTTCCTCATAAACATGTCACAATTCATTAAACAAAGCAATGTCTAACATCTGTCTAATAATCATTATAAAGACAAATAATAATTTCCTAGCTCTTCAAACTTTCTGATATAGCAAAATGTTGACAGTAAGCTATTTTAACTGGAAGACAAACATTTCAATACTTCCTTGTGAATATACGTTTTGACTTATACTGTAGTGTGAAGAACTGTCTTTGAAATCTATGCATTACTTCACTTCTTTCAAATCATTCATTTTATACTTCAGATTATATTTTGTTAAAATGTCAATAGCATTTCAAGGGCACATTTAATATTTAAACTGATATTTTAAATGAATATAAGTGAGTTTGTACAGAGTGTGAGGTAACTGCAAAGATAACATGTTAATCAAGTAGTTACATTTAAGTGCACATGTAGTTTGGGAACATTTCAGTTGTTTTTTCCAGGAATATGTAATCCTATAAGGATAAATCATAAAATATTTACAAATAGTCATATTATGTATTTATTTTACCTTGCTTAGGTTGTTTTTCATTTTAATAACTAAACAACATTACTTTTTCTTATTATTTGTTATCTGTAAGGCTAAATGCACTTTGCAGGTTCACAGTTTCCTTAGAAACTGCAGCAATTGTTTACTGTTGCTATGGCAATGCAAATAGAATGCGAAGAAAGCTTGACTTCTCTTAACCAACAGTACATTTTTCCCTCCTTTTTTTATATATTTGTTATTACTAAAAGGAAATAATTCAATGGACATATGTACATTAATGGAACATTTTAGAATTAATCATGAACATGCCCCCAATCCCAATAAGCATAACAGTGACTATCATTAATCTAATAAATTTATTTATTTAACATTCGTTGACCGGGAAAATCTGACTAGGCTCCACAGACCCTATTTTCAGTGAAGACCTGGGTAGAAATGCTCCAGTCACATGTCTTTAGAATGTGGGAGGAAACTGGAGTGCCCAGAGGAAACCCATGTGAATGTAGGGAGAACATGCAGACTCTGCACAGAAGACACCCCAGCCGAAAATCAAACCGGATAACTTCTTGCTGTGAGGCGACAACGTTAACCACTGCACCACTGCACCGCCCCGATATTAATATTGATATTAATATTGATTAATATCAATATTAATATAAGAAATATTGTAAAAACACTTGTTCACTATTCCAATTAGTCTACCTTAAAACTAGATTATTTTAGACTATTATTTATCTCTGTATAAATAGTGAGTTATTAAATATATACAGACTATATTAGTATAGTAAATAGGAGAGAATTTAGAAAGGGAGACAAGATGCAGTTAAAATAAATAATGAGAAAAGAGAGAAGCTAGAGAAAGAAAAGAGAAAATGCACATATACTATGTATGTTGATTTACAGTATAATATTTTATGTGCTATATAACCCTCCTTCTGTGAAAGAAAATTACCCTGTTTTACATACCTGAACTCTCGTGTGTCATCTATTTTCAAAAAATATAGATCAAGATTCCAGTAGTTAGTTACCTTTGTTTTCAAATTCCAAGTAGTAAAATTGGTCCTTTAAAGTAATGTTAAAACAATTCATATCATAGTAGATGCTTTGAGAGATTTGGCTGTAACAGTATTAGTCTTTTGCTTCTTCTTTTTGACGTCTGTCTAGACATCTTGAGAGAAGGTGACATCCAATCCATATCTTCTGGTAAAGTAATCACATTATTAGTTTTAATAAATGAAGAGGCTTCCTCTAAGTCAATAAAAGTCTTCATCTCGTTGGCATATAGTATTCTTATTTTAGCTGGATATGCAAGTTGCTCCTTGATGTTATTTTGTTTCAGAAACTTTATCATGGGCCACACTTTTTTCCTTTGTTCCATTATTCTAGATGAATAGTCATTATCAAATCTTATCAGGCTCTGTTTATATTTTAGAGGTGCCTTCCTCCAAGCAGATCTTAAAATCAGTTCCTTGTCCAAGTATGAAAGAAATTTGATAATTATTGACCTAGGAGGAGAGTTTGAGTTAGTGGCATGTTTCGCAAGAGCTCTGTGCACCCTTTCAATGCCAAAGGAAAGTCCTTCTTTTAAATTTAAAAAGTCAGGGTTCCAGCTTGATAAAAAGGAAATAACATCCTCACCTTCTGTGTTTTCAGGTAATCCAAAAATCTTGATGTTATTTCTCCTCTCCCTATTTTCCAAGCCATCTACTTTATTAACCAACCAAGTGTTTTGTTTAAGAAGCAGTTCTTTCTGTGTTTCCTCTTCCTTAAGTCTGCTTTCTAAGTCATTTAGAGAAACCTCTATTCCTATTCTCCTGTCTCGTGTTGTTGGAGCATTTCCTTGAGGGTGTTAGCCTGTTTTTGTTTTAAGATTTTCTAGGTTCTCTTTAAAATCATCCATCTTCAAAGACAACTCCTGCAAGGTAGATGTCATCTGTTGTAGCATCCTGGTGAGAATTCCTTGAGTTGCTCATTTTAACAAGTGAATATATCTCTAAGTTTTTTGATAGGAAATTATTTGTAAAACTTCACCAAATTTCTAATTATGTAAATTAGTCCTTTATCTATAAGATTTTATACTTTGAAGAAAAAATAATAATATTTTTCCTGTCTTATTTAACTGGTTATATGGAGCTCAAAAATACTGCTGCTTTCAGTTAGCCATTCAGGCTCCATCCACTCAACAATATTTTCATTTTTAATAGTTTATTCATGTTTTGATGTTCTTCACTTAACAGGAAACTCAGAACACACCTCATCCTAAAAGCTCTGTGGTGTGTGCAATTAAAGCCAAACACATTAGTAGCAATAAATACCTAGGTAGGGGTTCTACTGTCAGTGTTGCGAAGTAATTCTGAGTGTGTGTGAATGGATCTACTTCAGTTTGCAGAAATGATATGCCCCAGGAGATCATTTGTCTGAGAATGATCTGGCAAAAGGTAACCTTTCAGAGGAATCATCTTGGGAAATTCATTCATTCAAAACTAGTAGTGGATGTGTAAATGCCCTCTTCCCCACTGTACAGCTGTACAACAATACTGGAGTAGGTATATACAGTTGGGTGTGGTTGTTGTGGGCACAGCTACCCATACTGGGGTTATTGTTGTGCGTACCCCCCCCCCCCACTTAGTCTGCTGTTATATTGTACAGTTTATATTAACAGGTTAAGTATTTGTTAATCACAGTATGTGTGGTTCTATGCCAATCCACACCCTCCAAAGTGGAGAGCCGTGCCACCCACTACAGCACACCTATGTTTACCAACTGCAGGATTGCACTATAGAGGGGAAGAGGACTTATACCCTGCCAGTAATATCATCAATGACATTGAACTGGCAGACCGAGTATTTACTGATGTGATGTTTTGGCTATTTGGTCTTGGTGGAATTACATATGCCAAAATGAGTTCACTGCAAAATTAAGTACATCCATGTGTACAGTATTCCCTGTGTATTGCATCAACACCAAAGCCTCTGTGTGTGTGTGTGTTATTCACACACATTTGGTGTGTGCCACCCAGTACACTTACCATTGTCCAGTGCAGAAGAGCTGCTGACATCAGCCACCATGCACTCACCTTCAGACCTATCAGCCATATGGCACATGCAGTAACTGTTACACAGACCTGTTACTTGTGTTCAGCTGTACCCAGGATATGACACAGTCAATGTGTCACCACAGTACCATACACCTTGTAGGAAAGGACAGCAGAACAACATCCTGCTGACACATAGACATCTACAACACAAACAGGATACATTATGGAGACCACAATCAGTCAGTGTTAATAACAGCTATAATGCGTCATGGCTGGACAGTTACACACACTGACATGTAAGCATTAAACATACCAGCTGAAAACACGTTAAACAGCATTACATTGCCAAACCTTAGTAAATTCACCCTATGCTTCAGAACCATATTAGCATGTCCCCACATTGATGGAATGATGACAGGAATGTGGGCAGTTATCATCATATGTACAGGATGTGTGGTGGGTTTGCCAGAGGCCTAGGTTGAGCCATTTGGTTGACATCATGTGTGTGTGTTAGGGGGTTGTTTAACAATTGGGCTATCTAGATGTGGTGTGTGTAGGTGTGGAGGTGCCCTAGCTGTGTTGGTGATGTGTGTGTGTGTATGTATGCATACAGTTTTGCCATGTGGCTGCCCTATATGGGAGTTTGTTGGACAGCTGCAGACTGTACATGGTAGGGTGTACAGTTCATTGTCTCCAGCCACAGACATGGGAACTGTGCCTGCAAGAGGTTCCATGGGCACTACCAGGTAGAAGCTCGGATATGGTACTCTCCCCTGATGATGACAATTGTCCGCTGGATCTGTGTCCCTGTTGGAACCAGCCAGGACAACGTACACATGGCCTGCTGTGTTGTGGTGTGATCAGCACCCCCTGCAGTGCTGGTGCTGCTACTGCCACTACGGGAGTGGCTGTGAATTCTTGCATGTCCACGTAGACCTCCACCTGTTGGTGTTGCTGACCGACATCCATGTGGATGATGTCCTGCTCCCACCCCATGTTCCAACACAGACAACGCATGGTCAAGGATTCCAACCATCTCACCCAACTGTCTATCCAGTACCTCTGCAAGATCACGAATGTTGTCAAGTAGAGAAGAATGAGAAGCCCTTTGGAGCCTCAGACTCTGTCTGATATACCATTCCATACATGCCTGTACCTCCATGATGGCCCAAAACATGCATCTGGTGGCACCTGCTCTGGCACTTCTGCAAGGGGCATGATGGCCAGAAGCACTCCTATGAGCACCCCTGTACATCTGCCTGTGTGGCCGGTCATCCGGCTATGGCTGCTGTGTACAGACACACTTGACATAGTCCCTACACTGTCCTGTCCCATGCCACCACCCGCCAACTGTCTCTCATCTATGGCCACTGGTGATGGGGTATGCATGGGCATTGTGACTGTCTGTGGGGATGGGGTGTATAAAAGTGGGATGTCAACCAATGACACAGATTCATCCCCTGACAACCCTGCCTGTGCCTCACCATACCTATTATCATTGTCAGAGTCTGTATGGACACTAACATCAGTTTGCCTGCAGGAGGGACCCTGACCTACCTTGTCACCTGTGAGGGGAAAACATAAAATGTGATTTAAGACCTGTATGTTACTGCTTACCTCTACACATACACGCACACACACACACACACACACACACACACACACACACACACACACACACACACACACACACACACACACACACACACACACACACACACACACACACACACACACACACACACACACACACACAGTTACAGGTGAGGTGGCACAAAGATATTACACAGACCTCTCATTACCCAACAGTCAACTTGCATGACATATGGCACTCAACAGCATGCATTTTTACCAACATTATAAATCTCTGTGATGCATGAGTTCTGTTAGTAGGTGATGCTCCTTCCCCTGGAACACACTGCACCCATGTACACAGTATTGCTGTGCACCTGTACAGCTCCCTGGTATGCACTGTGCACCCTAACTCACGAGTGTACACACCATTGTTGAATGTTTATATGTGTGGCAGTTATGTTTGCACTGTTGCTCAAAGCCTCTATGTGTTTGTCTGACACATACCTGGGATGATACGAGGACTGCTATCAATTGTTAATGCCTGACCTCTGATTTGTAGATGTCATCATCAGCAGTGCATGTATGAGTAATAACATCCAATTCCACTGACAACCTTCAAATCTTAATGTGGATATGAGGAATGTACGCACTCTTGTAGACATGCCAGCCTCTTCCATGATATGTAACGGGGCCACAATACTACATATGTTAACAATACACACATGATATGTGACATATGACCTGTGCAATCAAATGCAGTATCAAACAAACGTATCAGTTGTGCAGATGCTGAATGAGATGCATACAATATGTTTGTTGCATAAGTGTGCACACCCAGAACACAATGGTTTGTTGCAGCACCTGTTAAGTGAACTACAGCAGTCACTATTCCAGGAAGAGGTATACTAGCATGGCCCATTCTCACTTGCCATTATTTGGTCACTCCGCCCTACAGATGTCCCCAAACTCTGCCAGGCTGCAAGGTCAGCTCATGCCCACAGCCCTTGGAGGTCACACAGTGCCTTCCTTTTTGCTGTGGAGTTAGGGTTATGTCTGGCACAATTCATGACCTTGACTGTGTTCAGATACAGCCATTCCTAGGGAGCTTTAGATGCATGCTTCAGTTCACTGTTGTGTTTCAGGTTGACATCCCTCCCCATCCTCAACCTTATTACAGATGCTTTACAACTATGGGCCACACATGAATGTTATTTTGCAGTGTTCCAAATTCAGAACGCCATGTCTACCAGCCTAGTTCTTGCTAATGAACAGTAAACCTAAAGCTGTACACTGGCATTAGCAAGGTAAAAATGGGGATGGTGGACCTGAGGTGATATGAGGTGTCGCTTGTGTGCCACGTGTATCTTTATTAACACTATCTGTAGTTTTTCAGCCTAGGTCTCAGTACACCATTACACATTGCAACACATCCCTTTGGGATACTTGATGTTATGCATATGCTACCTGTAGAGAGCCCTGGATGATGTTTCCTGTGGAACAACTCTTCCATCTGATTGCCCTATCCCATAGGCCACACGTATGCAGATTCCAGGTGATTTTCGACTCAGGTACTGCACAGGCAGTACTTGCTAGACATTCCTTCCCTCGGTGTTGCTGCATGTGTCTGGGCAGCCTCCATGACCAGTTTGCACCATGTGTTGTCATCTGTCTTGGATTGGCATCTGTTTATTTTTTAAATTGATGTTGTCCCATACTTCATACACAGATACATGACTGTCTGCCCTGTTTGCCATGGTATATGCAATGGTGAGATAGGACTACTTCTCCCACTCCTGAGTGCTACCTTTCAGATATGGGATCCATTCCATGCTTTGTAAGATGTGTGCAAGAGACGGCTGCCTCTGTTGCAGGTGAGTGGGCAAATGTCATGGACATACTTCTTGGACAGCAGACCATCACTTGGTGTGACATTGAGGACCTATACTTGGTGGAAGGTGTGTACTCAAGAAGAGTGAATACTGTCAGTACCTCACAAGCTGCTTCCACAATATGTTATTTGAAGTGTGTGCACACATATGCTTCCAGTGTTTGTTAAGCTATGTATGTGCAGGTTCTTAGGTATACAAGCAAACACAGGAGGATTATGGCTGACAAAGTTTGCAGATGACTGCAAACTGGGCGCCATAGTCGAAAACACATCTGACACAGATATCCTTCAGAAGGGTCTCACAGAAACGGATAACTGGTGCCAGAGCCATGGCCTAAAGTTAAATGCCAAGAAATGCATAGTCATACCTTGGAAAACAAGGTTACCCCTAGCTACCATATAGGTGGCAATCCACTGATCACAGAAGAAGTTATCAGGGACCTGGGGACCCAGGTTGACAGTAGCCTTTCATTCGACACTCATATTGCTAAAGTAGTCAGGAAGACCTTCTACATTGCCCACCTTATCATGAAGGGATTCACATCTAGATCAAGGGAGGTCATAGTCTACCTATACTCATCACTCATCAGACCAATGATTGAGTACAATGCCCCATTCGGAATGTATCTGACCCAACAATTGCAGCAGCTGGAGAGGCCACAAAAGTTCCTCACCAAAAGGATAAAGGGTCTCAAAAATCTGTCTTATGCTGCCCGACTGAAAGAACTCCAGCTCTATTCAGTTGCTTACCGCTTGCTCAGAGGTGACCTGTGCCTGACATACAAGGCCATGTCAAACCCAGATTTGATGAACATGCTTCACCTCAAAAAATCTAGATCCCTCAGAGTCACAAGGGCGGGAGACTTAAACCTCGACACGGTTATTAATAGGACGTGCTGGAGGGATAGATTCATCACCCAAAGACTCCCTATGCTGTAGAACAAAATCCCGGTATATGTGAGGCAGAGCACCTCGCTGGCCTTGTTCAAGAGGAATCTTGACCAATGGATGGGAGATCACAGATATACCCCAGGGATTACCTCAGTGTCACTGCTCGACAGAGGCACAGCAAAATAATGGGCATAGTTTCTCCAAACTAAAGGGGTGGCGTAAGCCACAAAACTATGGGCTAGGCTTGTAAATGCCCTCGGGCAGATAGCCTAGTATGAACCTATGAACCTATGAACCTATGAGATTGTTTACATCAGGAACAGTTACCATTGTAATAGTAGTGTATACAGTGTTGTAGCCACTGTATAAGGGTAATGTTTCAGACATGTCCCTACTGTAGGCTATTTGTCCCACCATTATGTTCATCTCTGTCCACACATCTTGCACTCACAAGTTCTTAGGTATACTGCAGGACTCGTACATACCCTTCAGATATGCCACCATGGTGACCACTGTGATGCAGTGCAGTTAACAGCAACAATACGTGAACATGTACAGCATGCATTATGGGTTGGTGTGTTAAATGTGTGCATGGCAAATACCATGGCCATAACATGGCTGGTGTATTGGCAAACCTGAACAAAACAACTCCATACTCACCAGCTACAGGCTGCTGCCCAGATGTATACTAAAGGGACTTACATAGTTGTGTGAGAGACATAATGTCAGTAGCCACACCTGTGGCATTGGTACAGAGTGGGAGCAGCATTTCAGTATATCAACAGTACAAACCCACAATACTACAGATTATGCACATCTGTTCATTACTTCACTGCAGCAACAGACAATCTTATCTGACATATATATGTAGATACTTTACAGATGAAGATGGATAAGCAAGAGTGGTCTACTAATGTGCCATGTAGCCCTACCTGGACCCTCCTCATCCATTGTGTAGGTAGCACCCACCTCCACAATGCTGTCTGCAATTTTTGGCTTGGCTGGTGGGTGGGTGCCTCAAGGCTGGTGAGGAGCTTCAAAGCATGTTTCAGTGGGGGCTGGATGGCATGACCCCAACCTGTGACTAGCTGTTCCCTCCTAACAGCAGCAGCACATTGATGGGTGTAGTGGATCAGGTCGGTGGTCCAACGCTGCACCTGTTCATACCTGTGGTTATGCAGGTCAACATCATTCACTCTGTGGATGAGCTCGTTCCACAGGGTGGTCCTCTTCTGCAGATCATGCGCCCTGTGCCTAAATAAGATGATATGATGGAGTACCACAACATTTATTATCATGTTGTTTTCCTGTGCTGGGAATGCAGGCAGCCTTTCACTTGAAATAGTACCTGGAAGACATAAATAGGAAAAAAGGACAGAGGACCTCATACTGCAAGGATATATAAGTTGTTAATTGACAACTCTCTCTCCCCTCCACCATATCTGCAACAATAGTCAAAACACACAAATCAGTGGGTTTGTTTACACCAAACCTACTGTTGGGACATATGTCCTATTGTTCAATAAATATTGAAATGTGTTTCTATTAATGTTCCATGTTGAAACTCTATCATTGGTGGCCGGTTGCTATCAATGTAACCTGCCTGCTGTTGTAATGGCACTGTGGTTCCATATCTGCTTGTGTTCTGTTTGCTATGCAACTGTTCCAAATCTGGTGTTTTTGGGTTAATGGGAATATCTATGCATGCTGTTATAACTAATCCTGGATTGTGTTGACTATTAGTAACCCACATATGTTCTAAAACTGCAGCACCATAGCACGTTTGGGAAGGCTGGCCCCAGTAGACCTACCTCTCCCACCTCATCTGGCCATGGCACTGGGTCACAGCATGTCTGGGAACTACTCCAGGATCTCCTCATCCGCTGGTCCAGCACCACCTTCAAGTGGAACTGCCTCAGGGGATGGGGCTGGTCCCAACCCTGGGAGCAGGCATAGACAGGATCCTGTCACCCAAAATCAGGTCTAGGGATTGGTGTATACCAAACTCCAAAAGGAGTGTGGAGATCTGCTATGCCATGTTCATAGATTTATAGGTTGGTACTAGGCTATTGGCCCTGGGGCCTATATAAGCCTAGCCAAATGGTACCCTGGCTTTTGCCAACCAAGAAAATTATTTTTTGTGCCTCTGTCAAGCAGAGCCACAGATGTGATCCCCAGGGTGAATTTCCTATCTCCCATCCAGTCATCAAGATTTTTCTTGAAGAGTGCTAATGAGGAGCTTTGTTTTATATAGTTAGGTAATTTGTTCCAGAGTATGGGAAGTCTCTGGGACAGGAATCTATCCCTCCAGCATGTTCTGTTTATTGTGGTGACAAGGTTTAGGTCCCTAGAGCATGTAGCTCAAAGGGATTGGGATTTCTTTACATGGAGCATGTCCAACAGCTCTGGGTTTGACATAGCTTTGTATGATAGGCAGAGATTGCCTCTGAGTAGGCGATATGCAATAGAGTAAAGCTGGAGGTTTTTGAGACGGTCTGCATAGAGCATCTGTTTGAGGCCAGTAACGCTCTTTGTGAGGTATTTCTGTTTCCTTTCCAGTTGTTGTAGATGTCTTGTGAGGTACATACTAAAAGGGGCGTTATACTCTATAATGGTTTTAATGAGTAATGAGTAGAGGGGAACAATGGCCTCTTTTTTCCTGGATGAGAAACCTTTTGTGATGAAGTGTGCCACATAGAAGGATTTCTTGACTACTGTGGCGATGTGATTATCAAAGGAGAGCCTACTGTCCACCTGTGTCCCAAGGTCTCTTAACACACTTTCGGTGTTAAGTAGACTACCACCTGTGTGGTAGCTCATGGGTACAGAGTTTTTACCAAAAGGGATGACAATGCACTTTTTGGCATTGAGCTTGAGGCCATGGCTTTGACACCAGGCATCTGTCTCAGTGAGGCCCCTTTGTAGGATGTCCACATCATTAGGAGTTTTGATTATGGCTTCTAGTTTGCAGTCATCTGCAGACTTTGTTGCCAAAGACCTTCTGTGTTAGCCTGTACTTCAGAGAAGTAGATACCAAACAGGAGAAGACCTAGGACTGAACCCTGTGATACTCCACTTGTCACTGGTCTGAAGTTGGATTTAGAGTCTGCTACTTTCACAGTGTGGGTTCGGTCAGTGAGCCAGTTGGCACCCCATCTTGTGACATAGGGATTTATACCAAACTTAGTGAGTTTGTCTATAATTCCAGAGTGGGAGATGGTGTTGAAAGCCTTGGCGAGATCTAGATAGGCTGTGTGAACCACCGTACCCTCATATATGGCTTTGGTGACCTCTTCAAAGAAGTCTATCAGGTTTAGGAGACATGATCTGCCTTTTACAAACCTGAACTGTGTAGGGTCCAGAGTTTGGAGATTACCAATGTCATTGGTTATAAGTTCCACGATGATACACTCCATAGCCTTGCAGACCAGGCTCGTCAGGCTAATAGGGTGGTAGCTCCTGGGGTCCATGGTGGCTCCTCCTTTGTGGAGTGGGATAACCATTGCTGTGTGCCATTCACTGGGCACAAAGCCTGAGTTGCGGCTATGATTGAACATGGTACTTAGGTGGGGTGCCAATTCATTCTGTAGATCATGTAGAATGCAGCCTGGGATGTTGTCAGGTCCCATGGATTTTGTGTTCTTGGCTATGGAGAGTGTGTTTTGTACCTGTGCAGCCATGATTACAGGTACTTTGCATTCTTCTGATATACAGATGGGCCCTTTGGGGGATGAGAGAGGGGTAAAGTTAGCACTGAACCTATCTGCCCGGATGTTGGCAATATCAGTTGGTTCTGTATATTTAGTACCATTGTGCTGTAACTCAGAGCAGATCTGAGTGTTGCCACTGAGATTCTTAACATAGCTATAGAATGCTTTGTGGTTGTCTTTAGAATCAATGGTGATTTTGTTTTCGTAACTAGCTTTGGAAGACTTTATGAGGGATCTCAGCTTCTTACTGAGGATGACCACGGAGTTCCTCCAATATTGGGATTTTACTCTTTTTTGCAACAATTTCTTTCTTCTGTTGTACAGTTTGTTAATAGCAGGGGACCACCAGATTGGCTTCCTTTTTTTGGAGGATAGCATCTTGGTTCTGTTAGGGGTTGCATGATCCATGCACTCGTGTAAGTGCTTATAAAGTGCAATTGTATGGGATTCAGCAGTCGTATCTCTATTGTCCGTTAGCATGGGTGTCGTGAAGTTTGCCACTTCTGTCTTAAGAAGCGTGAAGTTGGCTTTGGATAAATATTTTACGGTGG
The DNA here is from genome assembly GCF_019279795.1 of Protopterus annectens. Lineage (NCBI taxonomy): Eukaryota > Metazoa > Chordata > Ceratodontiformes > Protopteridae > Protopterus > Protopterus annectens. The sequence continues at coordinate 992,382,854 of NC_056725.1, forward strand.
TTTCCCTAATGGGGGTGGGGGTAGGATGTGGATGTCTAGGATGATTTGCTTGTGGTCGGATCTGACCAACGAGGAATTAACCTCTGGTGTGGAACACCAGTTGCCCATGTTGGTAATGACCAGGTCTAGGATATTGCTGCCCCTGGTGGGGGTGTGGATACGTTGATCCAAGGCATTGGAATGTATGAATTCCAGAAAACGGTGAGCACAAGAGTTGGTACATGAATAGTTTTCCCAGTTAATGGTGGGGTAGTTGAAATCGCCCATTATTAGGGTGTTAGGTTGTACCCTAATATTTTCCAGTGTATCAAGAAATAAGGAGTGGGAATCCTAGGGCATGGTGGGGATTTGTAGCAAGCTACAATTTGCATTGTGGTCTTACCCAGAGTATGCTGCACTTGGATAATCTCAGATGCATTATGCTGAGCAACTAGCCTGGAGGTGTGGATATCCCTAATGAATATGGAAACGCCTCCGCCTTTAGTGCTTTGGTCCAGGTTAGGTGGCCTAAAGGTGTGGTATAAATTATAGGCTGGTAATGCAGGGGTGCTCTCTGGAGCCTTGAACCAGGTCTCTGTCACTGCACAGATTTCAGTGTTCTCCATTTTAAGGAGTGCCTCGAGTGAGTGCATTTTGAGGTTTAGACTTCTAGAATTAAGTAGCATTACCCTCAGATTTTGCTTGCTTGTACCTGTTATGGTGGTGAATTTGTCATTTGAATCTTGCCTAAAAAAGGCACTATAGGGGCAGTAAGAGCCTTAGCTAGTATTTGGAATCCCAAGGACGACAGGTGCAGGCCATCTCTGGCAAAGCATTGTGGTTTGTCGATCATGTCATCCCAGGCAGACAGGTACTGGATCCCCTTAGAATGACACCAGAAGCTTAGCCAATTGTTGAAGTCAATAATTTTGTCCTTGTACTGTGGTATCATTCTGGGTGATGGCAGGATGTTACTCAGGGCTAGGGTCATACCTGCCTGGGCTACAAGATCAGAAAGCTCCTCCATGTCTCTTTTCAAGTAGTCCAGGGAGGTATGTCTCAGGTCATTCACACCAACATGGACAATGACAGAGTCATATTTGTGCTTGCTGTGGAGTGACCTGAGTACATGTGTTATGTGGTAGATCCTGGCACCTGACAGGCAGCTGACAGTAACTTTCTCCTTGTTTAGCCTGGTGAGTGGAACATCAGTGTGCCTGACTATAGAGTCACCTATGACTAGAGTGTTGGTTACGTTGTTATGCCTTATGGGCTGCGGTTGAGTGGCACACTGAGTTTGTGGGCTATGTGTCATTTGGGCTGTGTTGGGGGGGTGGATGTTGCTTGTGTTTCTGCTTTGGCGGTCCCTGTTGCTTGGGTAGATTTTTTCTGAGAGCCTCTGCGAATGTAGGTGTGTGTTTTGTGTTTCTATGTGTGTGTTTTGGTGGTGTAGGTTTTGAGGGACTATGTGATGAGTGTGGTGTGGTGCAAGTGTTTACCTTCTCCTCTTGACTGTCTAGTCCAGTCTTGGGTGAAGAGAGCTTTGCTTTCAGTTTGGTTATATAAGTGCATCTCTCACAGGTTGTAGTGTTGGGTGGTAGGAGGAGAGGGTTGTCTGTGTACATGAGGCAATTGTTGCATTGTCCCAAGATGCCCAGATTCATCAGGTAGACAGGAGAAAACACCGGGAGCTGACCCTTAGACATGCCTGGATAAGTGCTTATTTATTAAGTACTAAAAACTGTTTTCTTCTAGACAAGTGAGGAAAGTTGAGTGCTGTAGCAATTTTAGCTTATTTAGTGCTCACAATGAGTTCTGAACAAGTGCTGAGCTCAAAGAAACAGATTTGAGTACTGAAACTAGAAAACTGGCTAGTTCTAAGAAACAAAATTAAGATAGAAGGCTTTGCTCCAACAGAGAAAGGCTTGGGGGCTCAGAAGCTTACAAACAGTCTTAGATACAGCAAATCTGCATCTGGATTAGACAACTTAAAGGAAATGCAGGAAACAAGCTTACAATTTTTTTTTTTTTTTCGTAAAGTGGAAAGGGGAAAGGAGGAGCAGAAGCTAACTGGGTTGGCCTTCTCAAATGTTCTCCGTGGAATAGGTAGAATGAGGTAATGACACTAGACTGGGAGGAGTGTCCCAGATCAAATTTACAGTAGGGGCGGGCAACTGCAAAGCCACCAAGTATAAAAACAGGATACCAAAAGGGATGGAGGGTGGGAAACAAAACATCAGAACAAATAAACCCAACCAGATGCGTAACAATTGTAGAAAATTCTACTAAATACCTCACACACAGTGAGTAAAATAAAAGTGATATAAATAACTCAGAAATAAGCAAAAAACAGGATACTTAATGTTATATATCACAGATTAGTTAGCTCGGAGCCCTTCCTCTGCCTTCCTCAGATTAGCTCAGTGTGAAATGGCAGAAACAGTCACAAGTTAACTTCTTAAGTAACAAAGTTGAAACCTGAAATAACTTTAAAAAAAGCTTGAAAGAGCCAATGAGGTGCTTACTCCAAGGCGTAGTCCAAGCAACCCCAGTCAGCCAATGACCACAAACAGTTCACTCTCACTGAAATGCTATACTGGCCTTGGCTAAGCTATGATGACCTGGGACATGTGCTCAAAAGCACAGCCTCTACTAACAAACAACTAGGCCCAAAACACAAGCCTGAATATGGACAATGCTACACTACCAGCACTACTTAGGTAGAAAAAACTGCAGTAATGTTTAAACAGATAAAGAATCAAAGAGACTCTAGAGAATGCTTTTAAATGCAAACAAGTTATATGATACACTCTTAGCAGGAAATCTAAACAAACAAACTTGTAGAAAATTCTACTAAATACCTCACACACAATGAGTAAAATAAAAGTGCTATAAATAACTCAGAAATAAGCAAAAAACAGGATACTTAATGTTATATATTACAGATTATTTAGCTCACAGCCCTTCCTCTGACTTCCTCCAATTAGCTCAGTGTGAAATGGCCACATGGTGCAATTAGTGGGTCAGCCTGCTCCTTCTGCTCAGCCCGCAACACAGTCCCCATTGGGGCCATGAAGGTGCAGTGGTGACTGGCCATGGGTGGGGACATCAGTCCCACTGTTTCCATTTCCATTAGTTCTTCTAATGTCCAGCTCATCTTTCTGCTTTGATTTCATGTCATTTTATTCTGTTCCTTCATGACCATTTAATGTTTTAGATTTCTGTGCAAATAACTTGCATTCCACATCACTGCTTTTGAGAAATCTATCATATTTTAATTATTTGACTGTTTAATTTGTACTAGAAAATGGTAATTCATGTTGTTTGGATGGCTAGAGTGACTAAAACATGCACATGAAATAGTAGTAAGAATGAGGTCTAACTTTGAATCCAGTACTCCTGATACATATATTTTGACTGGTAGATTCATTCACTTATAGACTAAGGTCAAGAGATTTAAGAAGCTGTTTTAGGTTGGGGCTGCATGGGCCTGGGGATTTTTTTTAAATCACTAGATTTGTTAGTGTTTCTAGGATGAGTTTTATATCACATATGTTTTATAACATTTTCAGTGAATGGTGTGAATGAGGATGGGGTAAAATTATGACACCTATATTGATTTTAGTGTGATCTCCTAGAAATAGTTAGGCACATATTCAGAGCACTAGAGTGTCACCTAGAGTCCACTGGCTGGGAGGGGGACCCTGCTAGGGTGGCTGCTACAAGTAAAACAACTACACATCTTTAAGAACACCCTTACATCCCACACATGTGTATTCATAATGCCATGTGTGAAACAAATATTTTAGTAAGCTGGCACATTAGAACAGGCTGATCTGCAGCATAACAGTGTGTGTGAGTATATACGAAATGCCCTAGGTAAAAATGGTAGGTTAGTTAATTTAATCAGACTCAAACCCTGTACATTGGTTATAGGAGACAACAGCTTGAATCCTCTCTACCAAACACATCTTTCAATGTCCCTTAAAAGAAATCTGGACAAAGCCTTAAATAATGAGGTTCAAACACCTAAAATGTGGACAGGTTTTAAATATTGCTCTTATAAACTTAAAACTCTTGTTATAATAACATGTTTTATGTTAGTTAGCATTTTATGAAGTATAAGAAGTCTGAAACTGAAATGTATGTAATTATTTAGTAACTTTAATCCTCTGTAGTTTGCTAGAAAAACTCACAAATTTTAAGAGGAACAGATCAAAAATATGAGGCAAAAGTCTGTTCATTTTGCAGAAATCTAGACAGTTGAGAGGTATGATTATATCAACTATATGAGTACATTTTCGAGTAATTGTGAAATTTGCAGTGCATTTTCAAGGAATTGTCAGCTTCAGTACATTTTCAAGGAATTGTGAGTTTGTTTTTGATACAGAAGGCTGTGTGTTCTTTTGCTGAGTAAAAGTGTACTTCTTCCTCCTATTTGAATTCCATAGTTATTATTGAATACAGCTAGGTGGGAGAATGTTTTCTTGAAACAAGTTTCTGTTATAACAATATTATCTAGGATTTCTCTAAGTAACCATGATTCAAATCATGCCCAGTTATTGTTAACATTCCTAATATTTTATAGGTCATTTTTATTCCAAATGAAGTGTTATAGGGTGCAAAAGTATTGGTTGTAAGAGGGCTAGGAATTTTATGAATGCCTTTAGATGAAGAAACTTTTACAATCAAAAGGAAGAGTGCAATTAATATACTATTTGCAAAAATATTGTACTCATATTGCAATCTATAATTGCATCCTTTACTGCCTTATTTTGGTTGTATAAAGTGTTTACATATTATCTGCTATATTGCACTTTCAGTTTTGTTTCTGCATACAGCTGCCTAGGGGATGGATGAAAAGGGCTTTTGGAACAACCCACATACCTTGTTATCATATAGTGTGCTGTGAGGCAAGACATCATCAGGCATATTCAATAGGCTGGAAGGATGTGTGGAAGTGAAAGATCAGGTGACTGCATGAGAATGAGGGAAATATGTGTCAAGTTATTGCTGTAATGCATGCACTTAATGGTACAGGGTTGGTGATGTAGGTCTATGACTGAATTAAAACAGTCTGCACTGGAAAAATTAAATAAATGAAAAGGTGAAGAGAAAAGTGGATCTTCTCATTGTGATACAGATCAGAGAAATCTGACAAGCACAAGTTTTCAAGGAAAGAAACAATCAGTAAAGAGATGGACAGACAATATAGCTGAAAGGTGTAATGCGCATTGAAGGCTGCAAATATAAAAAAGAGTGTATAAATGCAGGAGTGAAAGGAGAAAATATGGCCAGAAGGAAAAATAGATAATCCCCCCGATTCAGCAAGCAGCCATGTAGGAATAAGTTATTCCTGCATGGCAGGGACCATTCCTGTGCAGCATGGCAGGGCGCCATGCATATTTATGAAGGCATGCTGACCCTGCATGGTGCGCTCCCATGCTGTAAAACAGACACAGTTCTGTGTTTGAGTGCAGGGGGTGTGTCTGAAAGCAGAGCTTCTCGCAATACACATGCCCCCCTGCACTCCAGAATTGCCTTTTGGCAATTTCAAATGTGCGAGAACGTTTGAAACACTCCCAACCCATCAGGGTAAGAAATCTGGACAAAGCCATAAGGGACAATAGTCCCTACCAATCCATAAAGTTGATTGAATAACAGGTTTAGCACAAGCACATAGCGCACACCTCCCAACCCATCAGAGTAAGAAATCTGGACAACGCCATAAAGGACAATCGTCCCAAAGCAGAAAGATAATAGAATAACAGGTTTAGCATTAGCGGGGATATTCAAAAGGGTAGACATAAAAAAAACGCAATACATTTTTTTTTAATAACTGGGATAAAGTTTAAGCGTAGCTGCATGGGTGTGCTTGTCGCTTAGCTATGGTTAGTCCAGCTTAAACAGCACAGGAAGTTAAATAGGAAGAGACATCCAACTTAGGCAGTGCTGCAATAGAGTAGTTGTTAGACCAATTGCTTTGCAAGCAGCCATTCCCAGTTTGATCAATATGACCTATTTGTATTTTACATGTGAAAGCAGTACATAAACATTTTTTTTATAATTAGCTACAAAATAACATATATTTGTTAACTAAAGTAGTATAGTAGGTCCAGATGTGAGGTGTCAGTGTAATAAAATTGTGAAACCCCCATATAAACCCAAGTACCCCATACAGTATAGTCACACAGGAATAAGTGTAATGAAAGCACATTGGGGGATGTCAGGGACAGTAAACAGATTTATAATATGTAATGAATGATGAATGAATCCCATACAGCAGATAGTCTATAAAAAAAAGCAATGCTAAGCATTGCACAGCTCAGCTTACCAGGTGTAAGCGTTGTGTAAATATGACAGCTAAGCACTGAGTAGCCCCATTAAGTGGATTTGCCCATTGGTAAGCAATGCTGAACCTGCCCCTTTAAGCACTGTCAAACTTATCTAAGCAGGTATGCACATAGCTTAGCTTTGCTCAGCATATTCAAAACTGTCTAATCAAGGCAAAGGGTGGAAAATTGACCGTATTTAAACCCCACAGGTGGGAATATAGCTTTTAACTGGTTGCAGCTTCCCACTGTAGGCAGTATGGCAGGAGTTGGAGCATGTACTTTCGGGTACAGCGCTGGGGCATACCGGAGTCCAAGGTCATGGTAGGACTCCTGGTAAAGAACCATGATGAGAGACTGCTGCAGGGCCAGTACCGGGGCTCCTCATATAAAGCAGAAGCATGGGACTGTCTCACCCGTGATCTCACCAATGCCACTGGTATCCCATGGACTGGTGAGCAGGTCTGGCACCACTATACCGACTTGAAGCAGGGAAAGAGGGAGATCTTGGATCAGTGGGTCCAAGAAGCAAGGAAGAGGGGTGATGTCTCAACACTGTGCAAGTATTCATATCAAGAACTGTTTATTAAAGTCCAGCCTGTTTATGTGATGGATATGTATGCCTAAATATTTCTTTATTCCCTTTGCAGCTGCAGCTAAGCTGGCTGTGAATCAAGAAGCCTATGCTAGCAGGTTGCAAAGGCTGCGTCACAAGGTTGGTGAGTAACAATCCTGCTTATAGTAGTCATACCAAATAAATATAAAGTATTATAAGGTCACCTGGTAGTATAAAATCATGTGTATGGGTTGTACTGGATAAACCAGACAATATGACAATAATATTCCCATATAGGTCATATTTCAATAAAACCTTAACTGCCTGTCAATAAAGTTCTAAATCTTGGACTAGTTGTGTTTACTTTGGTACTGCATGGATTTAGTGTTGCAGTCTCTGAATAGTAATGTTGTGTTAACCACTATTACCCACACTGTGCTACATAAACAATATGTCTAGTAATGTCTGTATAAGACTGTTGTAAGTACAAGGTATGATTGTACAAACAAGAGAGACTTAGACATAATCACTGAAGGAACAAATAGCAGTTTCTAAATAGCTCATTGTAACGACACCCAAATTTTTGTATTTTTAGTACACACAGCCATGGTTCAAATCCTGGGAGTGGTAGTAGTAAGCTGTATGCATAATCATACCTCTCAACTATACAGATGTTTGCACAATGTCAAGATAATTGGCTCATATATTAGGCCTGTTCCTCTGCCTCCCTGGCAAATCACTGGGATGATCCCAGAATTGTAGTCGCTAAATAATTACATACATTTGATTTTCAGACCTCAAAACATTCAGAAAATATATATTAAAACAAATCCTGTTACTCTATCAACTCTCCAAAACTTTATAAGTGCAGTATTCAAAATATGTTCCTATTTGTACCCCCATGTTGTCAAGCTTTGTCCAGATGTTGTGCATTAAGAGATCGAGAGGTATGTGCATAATTACAACTAGGAATCTGGGAATATGTGTAGAAACAGTCAGGTAGTGTTAAAAAACATTCCCTCCACAGGTCTATCAGGTAAGACGAGTAGAATTTAGCTATAATACAGTTGAAGTATACATTGTTTACAAACATACCACGGCCCAAACCAAGGCCATAGGGTACAGTAATAATACCTGTAGAGCAATGATCATTAAAGTTGTGAGTACTGCAAGGATATATAAGTTGTTAATTGACATCTCTCTCTGCCCCATCATATCTGCAACAATAATCTAAACACACAAATCAATGGGTATCTTTACGCCAAACCTACTGTTGGGACATATGTCCTATTGTTCAATAAATATTTAAATGTGTTTCTGTTAATGTTCCCTGTTGAAATACTGTCATTGGTGGCCTGCTGCTATCAATGTAACCTGAATGCTGTTGTAATGGCCACTGTGGTTCCATATATGCATGTGTTCTGTTTGCTATGCATCTGTTCCAAATCTGGTGTTTTGGGTTAATGGGAATATCTATGCATGCTGTTATAACTAATCCTGGATAGTGTTGACTATTACAAACCCACATATGTTCTAAAACTGCAACACCATAGCACGTTTGGGAAGGCCGGTACCAGCGGACCCACCTCTCCCACCTCAAGTGGCTATGGCACCAGGCTCCAGCACATCTGGGATCTGCCCCGGGACCTCCTCGTCCACTGGTCCTGCACCACCTTCAGCTGGAACCTCCTCAGGGGATTGGGCTTGTTCCCCTCCAGGGAGTGGGTGCAGACAGGATCCTGTCACCCAAAATCAGGTCTGCGGTCTGGTGCATAGGGAGCTCTGTAGAGAATTGGGAGATCTACGTCAGCTTGAGGGCTGCATGGTGTAATTGGAGGGTCAGCCTCCTCTCTTTCTCAGCCTGCAGCACAGCCACCTTCAGGGCCACGAAGGTGCAGTAGTGACTGCTCATGGGTGGGAACCTCAGTCCCACTGTTACCATTTCGGGGCTGATAGGCTTCTGATTTCCAAACACCACTCCCTGCCCAAGGTGTTTACCCCCACATTAGTCATATACTGCCCCTGCATGCTGTCTTGTCTGTCTTCCAACCCAACTACCTCCCAAAATATACCTACTATCCTTCCCCAACATCCCACGCTCACTGTAAAAAAGAAAAGAAATTGTCCATTTCTCACACATGTCCACTGGACACATGTAATCTGGTCTAATTGGCTTCACAACACATTATTGTTGTCCTCATCCCACTCTCAGGGGTTTGAGTGTCCAAATATACCTCCAAATTCAGTATATATGCGCAGCTGTTGCTGTAGAAGAAATGGACAGCTATGGATCTTCCCTACACCCTTCCTGCACATCCCTAGCTACTTTCCCTATTGTCTTTCACTCTTTGTGCCCCCTTTTTCACCACTTTCCTATCACCCCATTTTTCTTTTCTTTTAAAGAAATTAGCAAGGGGGTAAGCAGGAGTAAACCCTTTTAAGCTGTAGTAAGAGGGATTAAGCCTGTTTGCATGGCGCTAAGCAATGTCTACACAGATTAAGCAAATTTTAGGCTAACTGTTTGTAAGCATATTTAACTGGAAGTTAGCATTGCTTACCCCCATGCAAACCCACTTACAACTGCATAAAAGTGCCTAAATCACTCTGAACCCAACAGCCTTGTTCTGCCTAGCAAAAAAATAATCAGCCCTTACAAGTCTCAAACCCAGGACCCTGCATACCATACACACAGCAATTTATAAGTCATCTGAGTTTTAGATATGGCTGATGTTTTCTCAAACATAGCATGCAGCCCAGTCATTCAACAGTAGGGAAAATGTATGTATATATATATATATATATATATATATATATATATATATATATATATATATATATATATATACTCATGTAATTATTGCCTATATCCCTTCCTCCACTGCTGAATTGTTCTGGCTTGAAACAAAATAACCAGCACTTGCAAGTCTTGAACCAGAACCTTGTACAACATAGCCACAAGAGCTTCCCAGTAAGCCATTTCAGCTGAAAGATGGGATGATTTCTCTAATATATCATGCAGAACATTCAGTCTAGCCTAGGAAATGTACAATGTGGCAGCAGTAAACATTCTGATACATATACACACGCATATATATACATATACATATGTGTATGTATATATATATATATATATATATATATATATATATATATATATAATATATATATATATATATATATATATATATATATATATATATATATATATATATATATATATATATATATATATATATATATATATATATATATATATGTATATATATATATATATATATATATATATATATATATATAAATAGATTATATATAGAGAGTGCACAGCATATCAAACAGCCATTATTCCAATAGGTGCCACCTTTTCAAATGGCCAGTGACTGTTTTTACAAATGATAATTATTGCATGAAACTTATACCCACACACAATGCAAAGGACATGACACTGTACAAATAAATATAAAGTATTATAAGGTCACCTGGTAGTATAAAAACATGTGTATGGGTTGTACTGGATAAACCAGACAATATGACAATAATAGTCCCATATAGGTCATATTTCAATAAAACCTTAACTGCCTGTCAATAAAGTTCTAAATCCTGAACACATATGCACACATAGGAACAATGATATGGGAAGTGCTTATGCATACATGGGAACAATGATATGGGAAGTGCTTTTGCACACATGGGAGCAATGATATAGGAAGTGCGTATGCATATGTGGGAACAATGATATGGAAAGTGCTTATGCATACGTGGGAACAATGATATGGGAAGTGTTTATGCACACATAGGAACAATGATATGGAAAGTGCTTATGCACACATGGAAACAATGATATGGGGAGTGTTTATAAACACATGGGAACAATGATATGGGAAGTGCTAATGCATACGTGGGAATAATGATATGGGAAGTGCTTATGCACACATGGGAATAATGATATGGGAAGTGCTTATGCATACGTGGGAACAATGATATGGAAAGTGCTTATGCATATGTGGGAACAATGATATGGAAAGTGCTTATGCATATGTGGGAACAATGATATGGAAAGTGCTTATGCATATGTGGGAACAATGATATGGAAAGTGCTTATGCACACATGGAAACAATGATATGGGGAGTGTTTATAAACACATGGGAACAATGATATGGGAAGTGCGAGTGCATAAGTGGGAATAATGATATGGGAAGTGCTTATGCACACATGGGAATAATGATATGGGAAGTGCTTATGCACACATGGGAACAATGATATGGGAAGTGCTTATGCACACATGGGAACAATGATATGGGAAGTGCTTATGCATACGTGGGAACAATGATAGGGAAAGTGCTTATGCATACGTGGGAACAATGATATGGGGAGTGTTTATGCATACGTGGGAACAATGATATGGGAAGTGTTTATGCATACATGGGAACAGTGATATGGGAAGTATATATGCATACATAGGAACAATGATATGGGAAGCGCTTACTATACCCAGATTTGCTCTGAACTACTGCACAATGGTACCTGCTATACTGAGCCAATGGATATTGCCAATATACTGGCCAACAGATTCAGTGCTAACTTTACCCCTGTCTCCCACCCAAAGAAACAATCACAATACCAGTAGATTACCAGTCCCCCTGTATTATTGTGGCACAGGTTAAAACAGCACTGTCCAAGGCAAAGAATACAGCTTGTATGGGACCTAAAAATATCCCTGGCTGTGTTCTACATAAACTACAGAGTGAACTGGCACCTCACCTGTGTGCTCTGTTCAATCACAGCCTCACCTCAGGCTTTGTCCCTATCAAATGGCACACTGCTACAGTCATCCCTCCCCAAAAAGGAGGAGTGACTACACACCCCAGGTATTATCACCCAATTAGCCTGATGAGTCTGATAGGCAAAGCTATGGAACATATCATCATGGACCTAGTAAACAAGAATATAAGGAATCTACAAACTCTGGATCCTACACAGTTTGGTTTTGTGAAGAGTAGATCATGCATGCTCAACTTGGTTGATTTCTTTGAGTCAGTCACCAGAGCTGTGGATGAAGACAAGGTGGTTCCTACAGCCTTCCTTGATCTGGCCAAGGCCTTTGATACCATTCCCCACTCAGGAATCATAGAAGAACTCACTAAGATAGGCATCAACCCCTATATTACTAGGTGGGTTGCAAACTGATTCACAGATAGAACCCATAGTGTGAAAGTAGCTGACTTCAAGTCAGACTGCTGACCAGTCATGAGTGGAGTCCCACAGGGTTCAGTCCTGGGTCTTCTCCTGTTTGTTATCTACTTATCTGAAGTCCAGACCAACACGAAGGGACTCTGGCTGACAATGTTTGCAGACAATTGCAAGTTGGGAGCTATTATTAACTCCCCAAGTGATGTTGCCATCCTACAGAAAGGTCTCAATGACACCAACGACTGGTGTCAGAACCATGGCCTTAAGTTCAATGCCAAAAATGTGTTGTCATCTCCCTTGGGAAAACCCATTTCTCTAGAATTACCACATTAATGGTAGTCCACTGAACATAGAAGGTGTTATAAGAGATCTGGGAACACAGATTGACAGCACCCTCTCTTTTGACCACCACATTGCCACTGTGGTCAAAAAGTCATTCTGTGTGGCACATCACATTACTAAGGGTTTTGCATCCAGGATGAAAGAGGGCATTGTCTCCCCCTACTCTTCCCTTATTAGGCCAATCATCGAGTAGAATGCCCCATTTGGCATGTACCTCACTAGACAACTGCAACAACTGGAGAGGCCGCAAAAGTACCTCACAAACAAGATCCTAGGCCTTAAACACTTGTCCTATAGGGACAGACTCAAAAACCTCAAACTATTCTCTGCTTCATATCACCTACTTAGATGTGATCTCTGCTCTACTTACAAAGCCATGTCTCCCCAGCTCTGTTAGAAATGCTACATATAAAGAAATCCTAATCCCACTGTACCACATGCTCCAGAGACCTCAACCTCATTACCACAATCAACAGAATATGCTGGAGGGACAGGTTCATAACCAAGAGACTGCCCATGTTATGGAATAGACTTCCCATACATGTCAAGCAGAGCACCTCATTGGCTCTCTTCAAGACAAATCTTGACGAGTGGATGGGAAATAGAAAAGTTCACCCCAGGATCACTCCAGTGGCTGTACTCAACAGAGGCACTAGGAGCTAAGGTCAGGTGTCATGATGCCAGGGTAATCATCCTATGTGCTAGTCTTGTAAAGGCTCCAGGGCCATTAGCCTAGCACACACTCTGAACCTCTCACCGCAGAACATCTGACCACAGGCACTGCAAATGGCAGTGGAGGGGCCCAAAATCGGGATCTCTTTTAATTATTGACATTATCCCTTCCTCCTTAGTTGAACTGTTCTGCCTTGCAACAAAGTAGAGCATCACATGGACAAAGCCTAACATTAGGGGGAAATATAGGGACAGATTGTAGATATGCCTATTATAAACCTATGAAGTTGGTGCATGATACATTTCACATTACCATGACTGTTCTGAAGGTGCTGGGGTGGGGTCTGCAACTCATGTGTCTGTCATGACCTCATCAGATCTACCTTCAGCTGTCTGCCAGACTAATATAGATGTTTGGAGAAACAGAGCAAACACTATGATGGCTTAAATCTTGACATTCTGTGCAGATCTACACAGTTGACAGGTATGGTCCACTGCCCACAGGGCCAGATGCTACATCCTTTGCAGTTGTTCAGCAGGACATCATTACAGCGAGTCTTGATAGCACATATCAAGCTTTCAAAATCATCTGTCCCATTATTGCAGGCAACATACTACATTCAATTACATGCTAACTTGTTTCACATACCTGTTTTATTAATATGCTCTTTACTGTGTTGCACTTCAGGATGTCTCCCTTGTTTTTTTTTTTTAGTATTATTTCTGTTTTTGTTGTCTCTATCTCTCTCTCTCACACACTCTATCTCTGTCTCTCTGTCTCTCTCTCTCCACTACAGGGATCAAGCTGGTTTGAATAGGTTGCAGCATGGCTTTTGTAGGTGATGCTCATGATCAGGTGATGGCTTCTGCATCAATTGGTGTCCCCCACTTGCTAATTGCATTGCAGACAGCTGTGTAGTTCTTCCAATAGCCAATGTCATAGCAAGCCACTACTACAAATCACTACATAATGTGGGTGTTGTCCCTTTAACTTTCCAGTATGGAAGACATCCTTGCTGTGTGTAGACAGCGATGTTACAGACAGTAGGTAAAAATACCTCTTACAACAAGACTTGCGTACACAGGCCAAGTACATGCTTGTATAAGGTTCCAGACCTAGTGAGAGTGCGTGAGTATTGCTGTTATATGCATTGAATACTGTTAGTTTTACAGGGTTTGTGTGTACATGCTAGTTTTGCATAGAATGCAGTCTGTCTGCATAGCTCTCAAATGTGGGCCTGTCAACATGATGGCCAGAGGATTGGCTATGTTTTGTCTGTTCCCCACATAGGTTTTGTCCCTGACATATCAGTGGCATTCTCTCCGTTGATTGCTATCAGTACATGGCAACATCCATTTGTGTTTCTGACTTCATATTCCTGAGTAAGGGTATGTTGCAACCAATCCTGCAACACCAGCAACTTTCACAGTGTATCACAACAATATCAAAAATATGGCCCTGTGTTTCGGCCTCTGGCCTCCACCTATTTACTAGGCTTTGTCCAGATGTCATGCAGTAAGAGGCTAATAGGTAATGGTGTATGCAGTGCTGACATGCCTGCTATCATTCCAGTGATGTTGTAGGCTCCCACACACATTGTGGGGTAGGGTCCATATATATGAGGCCCACAGCTGCACAAAACATGTCTGACCCTGTACAGTCTGGAGGTCGGTATATGGAGAACACTGTTATATGGCAATGTAAGACATTTTATGGGGGTGGGGTAGGAAATGTTTTTAACCTAGGCTGTTGTAACATGTGAGGGATATCAGTAATAAGAAACATTAAGGTATATGGGTGTAAATTTTATACATTTCACCATGGGAATAGTGGTGGGCTAGAGCTTACTGTCTTAGACACAGTTCTGTTTGTCAGTGTGATACTGATGTTTTACGTTAAGCATTATGTAACAGATACATTTACATTGTGACAACTGATACTTTTCTCCCTAGGGGTTGTGCACAGAGTGTAATTGGTGGCTGTTGAACTACATCTATAATTAAGTGTTGCTTCATTCTTATCTTCAAGGCAAGTGTGTTTTCTACTGTTGTACTACTTGAAGGCATAGACATCAACGTATATTATGTTTTGCAGATTACTGTATCATCTGTTTTCTTTGCATTAATCAGTTATTATGTATTTCAAACATGTAAATGCTATAAGAAATGGCATAAACAACTGAAATAGTAGACAAATAAACATCTCTGTGTAAGAAAACTTTGTATGGTGTCATGCCCTTTGCATTGTGTGTGAGTATAAGTTTCATGCAATAATTCTCATTTGTAAAAACAGTCACTGGCCATTTGAAAAGGTGGCACCTGTTGGAATAATGGCTGTTTGATTTGCTGTGCACTCTCTATATATACTCTATTTATATATATATATATATATATATATATATATATATATATATATATATATATATATATATATATACATACATACACATATGTATATGTATATATGTGCGTGTGTATATGTATCAGAATGTTTACTGCAGCCACATTGTACATTTCCTAGGGTAGACTGAATGTTCTGCATGATATAGTAGAGAAATCATCCCATCTTTCAGCTGAAATGGCTTACTGGGAAGCTCTTGTGGCTATGTTGTACAGGGTTCTGGTTCAAGACTTGCAAGTGCTGGTTATTTTTTTTCAAGCCAGAACAATTCAGCAGTGGAGGAAGGGATATAGGCAATAATTACAAGAGTTTCCTATTTAATTTTGGCCCGTTCAGCTCCATATACAGGGAACTGATGTCTGAATGCACACACATATACATTTATATAGATATATATATATATATATATATATATATATATATATATATATATATATATATATACATTTTCCCTACTTTTGAATGACTGGGCTGCATGATATGTTTGAGAAAATGTCAGCCATGTCTACAACTCAGATGGCTTATAAATTGCTGTGTGTATGGTATGCAGGGTCCTGGGTTCGAGACTTGTAAGGGCTGATTATTTTTTTGCTAGGCAGAACAAGGCTGTTGGGTTCAGAGTGATTTTAGGCACATTTATGCAGTTGTAAGTGGGTTTGCCCAGGGGTAAGCAATGCTAACATCCAGTTAAATATGCTTGCAAACAGTTAGCTGGAAATTTGCTTAATCTGTGTAGACAATGCTTAACACCATGCAAACAGGCTTAATCCCTCTTACTGCAGCTTAAAAGGGTTTACTCCTGCTTACCCCCTTGCTAATTTCTTTAAATGAAAAGAAAAATGTGGTGATAGGAAAGTGGTGAAAAAGGGGGCACAAAGAGTGAAAGACAATAGGGAAAGTAGCTAGGGATGTGCAAGATGGGTGTAGGGAAGATCCATAGCTGTCCATTTCTTCTACAGCAACAGCTGCGCATATATACTGAATTTGGAGGTATATTTGGACACTCAAACCCCTGAGAGTGGGATGAGGACAACAATAATATGTTGTGAAGCCTGTTAGACCAGATTACATGTGTCCAGTGGACATGTGTGAGAAATGGAAAGTTATGTATGGGGCGACATTTTGGGGGGGAATAGATTGCCCTTTTCTTTTTTACAGTGAGCATGGGATGTTGGGGAAGGATAGTAGGTATATTTGGGGAGGTAGTTGGGTTGGAATACAGACATGACAGCATACAGGGGCAGTATATGACACATGTGGGGGTAAACACCTTGGGCGGGGAGTGGTGTTTGAAAATCAGAAGCCTATCAGCCCCCAAATGGTAACAGTGAAACTGAGGTTCCCACCCATGAGCAGTCACTACTGCACCTTCATGGCCCTGAAGGTTACTGTGCTGAAGGTTGAGAAAGAGAGGAGGCTGACCCTCCAATTACACCATGCAGCCCTCAAGCCGGCATAGCAGATCTCCCAATTCTCTGCTGAGCTCCCTACGCACCAGACCCCAGACCTGATTTTGGGTGACAGGATCCTGTCTGCACCCACTCCCTGGAGGGG
Organism: Protopterus annectens; assembly: GCF_019279795.1. Classification (NCBI taxonomy): domain Eukaryota; kingdom Metazoa; phylum Chordata; order Ceratodontiformes; family Protopteridae; genus Protopterus; species Protopterus annectens. The sequence goes on from NC_056725.1 coordinate 992,399,878, forward strand.
AATGAGCCCAATCCCCTGAGGTGGTTCTAGCTGAAGGTGGTGCAGGACCAGTGGATGACGAGATCCTGGGGCAGATCCCAGATGTGCTGGAGCATGGTGCCATAGCCACTTGAGGTGGGAGAGGTGGGTTCGCTGGTACCGGCCTTCCTAAACGTGCTATGGTATTGCAGTTTTAGAATGTATATGGGTTAGCAATAGTCAACACAATCTAGGATTAGTTATAACAGCATGTATAGATATTCCCATTAACCCAAAACACCAGATTTGGAACAGATGCATAGCAAACAGAACACATGCATATATGGAACCACAGTGGCCATTACAACAGCATTCAGGTTACATTGATAGCAGCAGGCCACCAATGACAGTATTTCAACAGGGAATATTAATAGAAACACAATGAAATATTTATTGAACAATAGGACATATGTCCCAACAGTTGGTATGGCGTAAACATACCCATTGATTTGTGTGTTTAGATTATTGTTGCAGATATGATGGGGCAGAGAGAGATGTCAATTAACAACTTATATATCCTTGCAGTACTCACAACTTTAATGATCATTGCTCTACAGGTATTATTACAGTACTCTATGGCCTTGGTTTGGGCAGTGGTATGTTTGTAAACAATGTATACTTCAACTGTATTATAGCTAAATTCTACTTGTCTTACCTGATAGACCTGTGGAGGGAATGTTTTTTAACACTACCTAACTGTTTCTACACATATTCCAAGATTCCTAGTTGTAATTATGCACATACCTCTCAATCTCTTAATGCACAACATCTGGACAAAGCTTGAAACATGGGGGTACAAATAGGAACATATTTTGAATACTGCACCTATAAACTTTTGGAGAGTTGATAGAGTAACAGGATTAATTGTAATATTTATTTTCTGAATGATTTGAGGTCTGAAAATCAAATGTATGTAATTATTTAGAGACTACAATTCTGGGATCATCCCAGTGATTTGCCAGGAGGCAGAGGAACAGGCCTAATATATGAGCCAATTATCTTGACATTGTGCAAACATCTGTATAGTTGAGAGGGGTTTACTATTTACTATCACCGAAAGTTAGAATTGTTCATGAAGTATTCAACATCTGATGTTCGAATACTTCATAGCCGTGCAAATGCACGTCGACATAATGATAGCAAACCGTTGAGAGGTATGATTATGCATACAGCTTACTACTACCACTCACAGGATTCGAACCCTGGCTGTGTGTACTAAAAATACAACAATTTGGGTGTTGTCACAATGAGCTATTTAGAAACTGCTGTTTGTTCCTTCAGTGTTCTATGTCTAAGTCTCTCTTGTTTGTACAATCATACCTTGTACTTGGAACAGTCTTATGCAGACTTTACTAGACATATTGTTTATGTAGCACAGTGTGGGTAACAGTGGTTAACACAACATTATTATTCAAGGACTGCAACACTAAATGCCATGCAGTACCAAAGTAAACACAACCTGTCCAGGATTTAGAACTTTATTGACAGTTACAGTTTTATTGAAATATGACCTATATGGGACTAATATTGTCATATTGTCTGGTTTATCCAGTACAAACCATACACATGTTTTTATACTGCTAGATGACTTTATAATACTTTATATGTATTTGGTATGACTACTACAAGCAGGATTGTTACTCACCAACCTTATGACACAGCCTTTGCAACCTGCTAGCATAGGCTTCTTGATTCACAGCCAGCTCAGCTGCAGCTGCAAAGGGAATAAAGAAATATTTAGGCATACATATCCATCACATAAACAGGCTGGACTTTAGTAAACAGTTCTTGATATGAATACTTACACAGTGTTGAGACATCACCCCTCTTCCTTGCTTCTTGGACCCACTGATCCAAGATCTCCCTCTTTCTCTGCTTCAAGTCGGCATAGTGGTGCCAGACCTGCTTACCAGTCCATGGGATAGCAGTGGCACTGGTGAGATCAAGGGCGATACAGTCCCTGGTTTCTGCTTTATATTAGGAGCCCTGGTACTGGCCCTGCAGCAGTCTCTCATCATGGTTCTTTACCAGGAGTCCTACCATGACCTTGGACTCTGGTATGCCTCAGCGCTGTGCCCGAAAGCGCATGCCTTCTCCAACTCCAGCCATACTGCCTACAGTGGGAAGCTGCAACCAGTTATAAGCTATAGTCCCACCTGTGGGGTTTAAATACAGTCAATTTTCTACCCTTTGCCTTGATTGGACAGTTTTGAATATGCTGAGCTAAGCTAAGCTATGTTCATACCTGCTTAGCTAAGGTTGACAGTGCTTAAAGGGGCAGGTTCAGCATTGCTTACCAATGGGCAAATCCACTTAACGGGGCTACTCATTGTTTAGCAGTCATATTTACGCCATGCTTACACCTGGTAAGCTGAGCTGTGCAATGCTTCGCATTGCTTTTTTTTTATAGACTATCTGCTGTATGGGATTCATTCATCATTCATTACATATTATAAATCTGTTTACTGTCCCTGACATCCCCCAATGTGCTTTCATTATATTTATTCCTGTGTGACTATACTGTATGGGGTACTTGTGTTTATATGGGGGTTTCACAATTTTATTACACTGACACCTCACATCTGGACCTACTATACTACTCTGGTTAACAAATATATGTTATTTTGTAGCTAATTATAAAAAAATGTTTATGTACTGCTTTCACATGTAAAATACAAATAGGCCATATTGGGGATCAAACTGGGAATGGCTGCTTGCAAAGCAGTTGGTCTAACAACTACTCTATTGCCTAAGTTGGATGTCTCTTGCTATTAAACTTCTTGTGCTGTTTAAGCTGGACTAACCATAGCTAAGTGACGAGCACACCCATGCAGCTACACTTAAACTTTATCCCAGTTATTAAAAAAATGCATTGTGTTATTTTATGGCTACCCTTTTGAATATGCTACACCTGTTATTCTATCATCTTTCTGCTTTGTGGGACGATTCTCCTTTATGGCGTTGTCCAGATTTCTTACTATGACGGGTTGGGAGGTGTGCGCTATGTACTTATGCTAAACCTGTTATTCAATCAACTTTATGGATTGGTAGGGACTATTGTCCCTTATGGCTTTGTCCAGATTTCTTACCCTGATGGGTTGGGAGTGTTTCTAGCGTTCTCACTCATTTGAAATTGCCAAACGGCAATTCTGGAGTGCAGGGGGCATGTGTATTGCGAGAGCTCTGCTCTCAGACACACCCCCTGCACTCACGCACAGAACTCTGTCTGTTTTACAGCATGGGAGCGCACCATGCAGGGTCAGCATGCCTTCATAAATATGCATGGCGCTCTGCCATGCTGCACAGGAATGGTCCCTGCCATGCAGGAATAACTTATTCCTACATGGCTTCTTGCTGAATCGGGGGGATTATCTATTTTTCCTTCTGGCCATATTTTCTCCTTTCACTCCTGCATTTATACACTCTTTTTTATATTTGCAGCCTTCAATGCGCATTACACCTTTCAGCTATATTGTCTGACAATCTCTTTACTGATTGTTTCTTTCCTTGAAAACTTGTGCTTGTCAGATTTCTCTGATCTGTCTCACAATGAGAAGATCCACTTTTCTCTTCACCTTTTCATTTATTTAATTTTTCCAGTGCAGACTGTTTTAATTCAGTCATAGACCTACATCACCAACCCTGTACTATTAAGTGCATGCATTAAAGCAATAAATTGATACCTATTTCCCTCATTCTCATGCAGTCACCTGATCTTTCACCTCCACACATCCTTCCAGCCTATTGAATATGCATGATGATGTCTTGCCTCACAGCACACTATTTGATAACAAGGTATGTGGGTTGTTCCAAAAGCCCTTTTCATCCATTCCCTAGGCATCTGTGTGCAAAAACAAAACTGAAAGTGCAATATAGCAGATAATATGTAAACACTTTATACAGCCAAAATAAGGCAGTAAAGGATGCAATTATAGTGTGCAATATGAGTACAATATTTTTGCAAATGGTATATTAATTGCACCCTTCCTTTTGATTGTAAAAGTTTCTAGATCTAAAGGCATTCATAAAAATCCTAGCCCTCTTACAACCAATACTTTTGCACCCTATAACACTTCATTTGAAATAAAAATGACCTATAAGATATTAGGAATGTTAACAATAACTGGGCATGATTTGAATCATGGTTACTTAAAGAAATCCTAGAAAATATTGTTATAACAGAAACTTGTTTCAAGAAAACATTCTCCCACCTAGCTGTATTCAATAATAACTCTGGAATTCAAATAGGAGGAAGAGGTACACTTTTACTCAGCAAAAGAACACACAGCCTTCTGTATCAAAAGCAAGCTCACAATTCCTTGAAAATGTACTGAAGCTGACAATTCCTTGAAAACGCACTGCAAATTTCACAATTCCTTGAGAATGTACTCATATAGTTGGTATAATCATACCTCTCAACTGTCTAGATTTCTGCAAAATGACCAGACTTTTGCCTCATATTTTTGATCTGTTCCTCTTAAAATTTGTGAGTTTTTCTAGCAAACTACAGAGAATTAAAGTTTCTAAATAATGACATACATTTCAGTTTCAGACTTCTTATACTTCATAAAATGCAAACTGACATAAAACGTGTTATTATAACAAAAGTTCTAAGTTTATAAGAGCAATATTTAAACCCTGTCCACATTTTAGGTGTTTGAACCTCATTATTTAAGGCTTTGTCCAGATTTCTTGTAAGGGACGTTGAGAGATGTGTTTGGTGGAGAGGATTCAGGCTTTTGTCTCCTATAACCAATGTACTGGGTTTGAGTCTGATTAAATTAACTAACCTACCATTTTTACCTAGGGCATTTCATATATACACACACACACACTGTTATGCTGCAGATCAGCCTGTTCTAATGTGCCAGCTTACTAAAATATCTGTTTCACGCATGGCATTATGAATACACATGTGTGAGATGTAAGGGTGTTCTTAAAGATGTGTAGTTGTTTTACTTGTAGCAGCCACCCTAGCAGGGTCCCCCTCCCAGCCAGTGGACTCTAGGTGACACTCTAGTGCTCTGAATATGTTCCTAACTATTGCTAGGAGATCACACTAAAATCATTATAGGTGTCATAATTTTACCCCATCCTCATTCATACCATTCACTGAAAATGTTATAAAACATATGTGATATAAAATTCATCCTAGAAACACTAACAAATCTAGTGATTTAAAAAAAATCCCCAGGCCCATGCAGCCCCATCCCAAAACAGCTTCTTAAATCTCTTGACCTTAGTCTATAAGTGAATGAATCTACCAGTCCAAATATATGTATCAAAATTAGACCTCATTCTTACTACTATTTCATGTGCATGTTTTAGTCACTCTAGCCATCCAAACAACATGAATTACCATTTTCTAGTGCAAATTAAACAGTCAAATAATTAAAATATGATAGATTTTTCAAAAGTAGTGATGAGGAATGCAAGTTATTTGCACAGAAATCTAAAACATTAAATGTTCATGAAGGAACAGAATAAAATGACATGAAATCAAAGCAGAAATATGAGCTGGACATTAGAAGAACAGATTCATAACTAAAAAGGTAGACCAAAGGAATGTTAGATCAGGTTAGAACTAATGAATTCAAAGTAATGGAGAAGTGGCCAGAAAGAGCTAGCAAAAGTGCAAGAGAGGGGGTCAGGAATGGACACAGTACTAAATCCATCACTTCACATGTATCCCATAACTTCAGCTTTTATTTAACTTCTACTTGCATGCCTTAACTATATTTAGGTACCTTTGCATTAATTTCTCTTCACATACCTTTGGAGCTGGTTTTTTTTGTATTAATTAGTTTCATTTTCTACTTTGCTTAAATATTGCACCATATTAGATCTCTATTTCTTTTCCATCTCCACGCTTCTTTTTTATAACTTTTAAAAATCTCTAGGTTTTGTTCTTTATATTTATGCACTTCCTCTGCCATTTCTTTTTCCAAACATCCCAAAGTTTCTTGGTATATATAATATTTTTCATGGATATGTTGTATTAATGAAGACAAATTTATATTTGAAGCTGTTTTTACAGTTTTTCTTGTGCAAGTATTTTCTTTCCTCTAATCTATTCTTAATATTTTTGAATATTTTATATCTGTAAATTCTGACTTCTTGCATAACAGTAACAATACATAATTTCTTCCTTATCCTCAGTAGTCTGCTCTGTCATCTTTATGGATCTTCTTTGGCTAGTCAGTTTTTTTTTTTTTTTTTGTTTTTTTGGTTACTTTCTTCTACAACAGAGGGCCATTCTCAACCTGAGCCTGGCCTGACCCCATTGTAGGAATGTTTCTGTGTTTCCTTTCTGTTATAGTTCTATACCTACACAAGCATCCTCCAAAAGGGCCTCATAGAAACAGACAACTGGTGCCAGAGCCATGGCCTCAAGCTAAATGCCAAAAAGTGTATAGTCATCCCCTTTGGCAAAAACAAAGTGCCCACAAATTACCACATAGGTGGTAATCCATTAAGTACAGAAGAAGTAATTAGGGACCTGGGGACCCAAGTTGATAGCAATCTCTCATTTGACAACCACGTGGCCAAAGTGGTTAGAAAAACATTTTATATAGCCCACCTAATCATGAAGGGATTCACATCTAGATCAGGGGAAGTCATTGTGCCTCTTTACTCATCCCTCATCAGGTGAATAATTGAGTACAATGCCCCTTTTGGGATGTACCTTACCAGACACCTGCAGCAACTGGAAAGACCCCAAAAGTACCTCACCAAGAGGATCAAAGGGCTCAAACAGATGCCATATGCTGCCCAGTTAAAGAAACTCCAGTTCTACTCAGTGGCATACCGCCTATTCAGAGGCGATCTGTGCCTGACATATAAAGCCATGTCCAACTCTGAATTAATGGACATGTTGCACCTCAAAATCCAAATCCCATCAAGCTACGCGCTCGAGACTTGAACCTCAGCACTGAAATAAATAGGACATGCTGGAGGGACAGATTCATAACCCAGAGGCTCCCTTCACTCTGGAATAAAATCCCAGTCCAGGTTAGGCAGAGTCCCTCACTGACTCTCTTCAAGAGGAATCTTGATGAGTGGATGGGAGATCATAGGTTTACGCCAGGTATCACTTCTGTGTCACTGTTAGACAGAGGCACAGTATACTAACCTCGAAAAAGGGCATAGCAAAATAAATTTAAAATGGGTGGCGAAAGCCAAACACATTCTGGCTAGGCTTATAAATGCCCTAGGGCAGATAGCCTAGTATGAACCTATGAACCTATGAACCTGTGATCACATCATCTTGGAGAAAAGGGAATAGTTACTTTTCCATTTTCTTAGCGATGATGCAATATCGGGAGCATTTTATTTAGTAATCACGGGTGTGGCATCATAGTCTTTAAACCTGGAATGGTGTAGGGGTTACAACATCACCCATTAACATACATTTGTCATGTTCTGAAGCAAGTGTAAGAAACAAATCCACAAATTTGGTTATTACCATTTTACGATATATAATACCAAATTATGTTTTTGATACAAAAAATGGGGTTATTTTTACTTATTTATACAGCTGATAAGGATGACACCTTGAGAATTTATAGAGCTGAGAACCTCTACCAAGACATCATGGAAGATTAAATCCACAATGCTCCACTCCTTAAAATAATGTATTGTACTTCCATGCTAAATGCATCAAAGGAGTTTCTAATTTCCTACAATGGCAAGACATCAAATATGTTTTACAGGTGAAAGACCTTCGCCCAGATTTACTATTCTTCCATGCAGGACTAGCTTAGTCCTGCATAGAAGCAGCCATTTAGGAGCAGGATAGCAGCGCGCTATGCATATAAATGAAGGCACGCTGCCTGAGTTCCTAATCTTACATGGACTGTGTAAGAGTGCACAGGGCTTATCTAAGAGCAGAGCTCTCAGAATATACACGACCCTGCAATGAAGAACAGCAGAAAGCCCTAGAATGAGCGAGACCACTCATAGGTGTATGCATACCCCCAGCAACATCCTCCCACATGTACAAGAGCAATAGTTAACACAAAAAATATAAAGACTTTTTTTTTTTATGAAACAGATTAAATTTAACTGTAGGTGCGCGGGCTTGGCCATCGCTTAGCTAGGGTTAATGCAGGTTAAATGTCAGAAGAGGATTAAAAAGCAAGATATATGCCAATGAAGCAATATCACAATACTGTAGTGGGCAGAGCATTTGCCTTATGACTAGTCATTCCCGGTTCGAGCCCCACTGCAGCACATTCCATTTTCCATGTCAAGTCACGTTATGACCAATATTTGTACTTGCATAACCTACTAAATGCCATATATTTGTGAACTGGAGTACTGCATTAAATGCAGATGTGAGATGTCAGTGTCATAATGTTGCAAAGTCCACAGATAATCACATGTGCACCATACAGTATATGTACACAGGAATCAGGGATACAAATGGAAGGTAAAATGTGTAATGAACGATGACTCCATACAGCTTCTAAATCCCCCACCTTCCCAAGAACCATTAGACATTACTGTCAAAATTACTGCAGTGGTAAGCGGGATTAAGCACTAGTAAGCAAGTGTAAGCACTATTAAGCAGTAGTAAGTGGGAGTAAGCATATGTAAACACCAGTAAGTGGGTTTAAGCCTGTTTGCATGGGGTTAAGCAATTTGCACACAGGTTAAGCAATATAGAAGCTAACTCTCTTTAAGCATATATAACCGAATGTTGGCAGTGCTTAACCTCACGCAAACCTGCGCAAACCCGCTTACAAGTGCTTAAAAGTGCCTTAATCACTCTGTATCCAACAGCCACTGCTCTGCCTAGCAACAAAATAAACAGCCTTCAAGGTTTTGAACCCAGGACCCTATACACTAGAGTCACAGTAGTTAACAACCAAGCCATCACAGCAGTACATAACACTGAGGTATCACCAAACAAATGCTCACTATAATAAAATCAAACTGAACATGTGAAAGGAATCAGTATACAGTCATATGTTCTATAACATACTACATAACATAAATATGTGAACTGGAGTACTGAAGTAAGCCCAGATGTGAGGTGTAACTGTAATAGAGTCTTGAATTCCATTATTAAACACAAGAATCCCATACAGTGTATGTACACATGAATCGATACCAGACACACACACACACACATATATATATATATATATATATATATATATATATATATATATATATATATATATATACATATTTATATATATACATATATAACATGTAATGAATAATAAATCAGTGCCAAAAAGCAAATATAATGTAAAGTAAATATTAAGCAATGCTAAGCATTGCACAGGCCAGCTTAGTAGGTTTAAGCAATGTGTAGGCCAGCTAACTCAATTTGCCCAGTGGTATACCCCTTTAAACAATGCCAACCTTAGGTAAGCAGGTTTACCCATAGCTTAGCCTTTTCAAAACCATCCAATCATGGCAAAGTGTGGGAAATCATCCCTACTTAAACCCAACAGGCTGGAATACATCTCATAGCTGGTTGTAGCTTCCCCTTGCAGACACCATGCTAGGAATGGGAGAGGGAGTGCGTTTTCGGGTGCAGCGCTGGGGCATCCAGGAGTCCAGAGTCATGGCAGGACTTCTTGTCAAAGACCATGAGCAGACACTGCTGCTGGGCCAGTACCAGGTTTCCCAATATAAAATAGAAGCCTGGGACCATCTTGCATGTGACCTCACCAGTGCCACTGGCATACCCCGAACTGGTGATCCGATCAGGCATCACTATCCTGACTTGCAGCAGTGAAAGGGGGATCTCTTGGATCAGTGGATCCAAGAGGCTAGGGCAGCAGAGGAGGTCCCAGCTGTGTGTAAGTATCACTCTACTACATGTTTAATAATTGCCAGCTCATATATATTATGGATAGGTATGGCTAAATAGCTCTCTAATGTCCTTCACAGTGGCAAGTGAGTGGGCAGTGAACCAGGAGGCCCATGGATGTCGCCTGGAGAGGTTGTGTTGCGAGGCAGGTTAGTAATACTCTTGCATGTACTGTCATAGGAAATAAATCTAAAAGTATTAGTAAGTTAATTGCCCATATAAAACATGTATTGCTTAAGGTAAGTACTGCATACACCAAATAATATGGCAGGAAGGTTCTCATATAGTTTGTATGTAAATAAAAGCATAATAGCCTGACAATAAAGGTCTAACTACTGGACTGCATGTGTTTACTCTGGTATCATATGGTAATGTAGATTTGCAATCACTTAATAGTACTGTTATATTAAGCACTGTTATTCACACTGTGCAACATAAATAAAATGTGTAGGAATATGACTGATGTAATCCCCAGAGGTCATTTAGTACATCTGAGAGAGAAATAGACATAAAACAGTGAAAATGCAGACAACAAAATCTGAATAGCACACCAACGGAGATGTGAACTGTTGTATTTTTAGCACACACAGCTATGGTTCGAATCCTGGGAGTGGTAGTAGTCTGCATACAGAGTCATACCCCACAACTGTACAGATATGTCCAGAATGTCCAGTAAATTGGACCATATCTGCTGCCTGTCACTCTGTCCCCTTGGGAAATCAGTGGGATGATCCCAGATATATAGGCAGGAAACAAGAAATGCAACAATTGTCACACATCTATAAGAACAAACCTGTCACACTAGCAACTCCCCAAAATGTTATGAGAGTAATAAGCCACGTATATCCCATCTACACCCCTATGTTGTCAAGCTGTGACCAGAGTGTGTACAGTATCAGAGTGAGATGTGTGTTCATAATACTAATGTGAAATATGGTTCTTTGTGTAGCAAAAGTCAGGTAGTGCTAACAAACATTGCTCCCACAGGTACATCAGATGCAAACACTGTGCCAAGAAATAAAAGCTTGATACCCTGTACTGGTACTGTTCACTCTGGTATTGTATGGCATCGTGAGTGTTGCAGTTGCTCTGAATAATAAGGTATCACAGATCACTGCCACCCACACTGTGCTACATAATATAACTGTATGAGAAATCCTGTATAAGAGTGTTGTAAGTCACTAAAGGATGAAGAGAGCAATAGTCTAAATATGTCCTGGTTCACCTGCATGTGGTCAAGACATGGCCAGAGTATGCACAAAAAGAGATGGACAGGTATGTGCATAACATCAACCTGGAATCTGGGAACATGTGTAGAAACAGTTAGTTAGTGTTAGCAAACAATTCCTCCACAGGTATACCAGGTAAGAGGTGTATGCTGCAGGTAAAACCAGTCCATGTATATAGTTGTCGACAGCCATATCACTGTCCAAACTAAGACAATAGGGTAGTGTAGTAATACTTGTAAGGTACAGATAACAGCACTGACTAGTAAAGTAATGAAAACTACAGGAATATACTAGTTGTAAATTGACATCTTTCTCTCCCCCCCACCATATCACCAACAATACACTAAATACCCTCCTCAACTGGTACATGATGACTCCACTGTAATGTTGGGATATACGTCTTATTGTTTCATAATTATATAAATCTGTTTCTATGCATGTGCTATGTTGAAATACTCCAACAATGGTGGCATGGTGCCATCAATGTACCTGCATGCTGTTGCTATTACGACTGTGGTCCCATATATGCATGTTTTCTGTTTGCTATGCAGCTGTTCCATATCTGGTGTCTGGGTTAATGGGAATATCTATGCATGCTGTTATACCTCATCCTGGAATGTGTTGACTATTACTAACCCACTTATGTTAATAAACCATAAACACCATAGCACGTATGGGAATGTGGGTCCCACCTCAGTTGGCCATGGCACCAAGCGCCAGCACATCTGGGGCCCAACCCGGAACCTCCTTGTCTGTTGGTCCAGCACCACCTTCGGGTGGAACCTCCTGAGGGGATGGGGCTCCCCCCCGGGAGTGGACGCAGACAGGAACCTGTCACCCATTGCCAGGTCTGGGTTGTGGTACATAGCGAGCTCCTCAGGGAGGTCAGACATCTGCTACACCAGCTCGATGGCCACGTGTCACAACTAGATGGTTGGCCTGGCTCTTTGACTCAGCCCCTAGCACAGCCACCTTTGGGGCTGTGAAGGTGCAGTGGTGACTGCCCATGGGTGGGGTCCTCAGTCTCACTGTTACCACTAGGGGCTTGTGGGCTTCTGATTTCCCAACACCCCTCCCCATCAAGGTGTTTACCTCCCATATGTGTCATATACCACCCCTGTATGCGTCTTGTTTGTCTTATTTGTTAACCCACCCAACCTACCTCCCCAAGTATGCCTACTATCCCTCCCCAACATCCCAGTCTCACCTGAAAAAAAAGGGCAATCTGTTCCCAAAAAAGATCGCCCCATATATAACTGTCCATTTCACACACATGTCCACTGGACAGATGTAATCTGGTCTAATTGGCATCACAACATATTATTTTTATCCTCATCCCTCTCTCAGGGGTTTGAATGTCCAAATCTACATCCAAATCAGTGTATATGCACAGCTGTTGCTGTAGAAGAAAAGAGCAGCTATGGACCTTCCCTACACCCTCCTGCACTTCCCTAGCTATATTTCCTACTGTCCTTCCCTCTTCATGCCCCTTTTTCACCACTTTCCTATCAACCCTTTTTTCTTTTCTTTTAAAGGAATTAGTTCTGGGGTAAGTGGGAGTAAGCACTTTTAAGCAGCTATAAGTGAGTTTAAGACTGTTTGCATGGGGGTAAGCAATACCTACACAGGTTAAGCAATTTAGAAGCTAACTGAGCATAAGAAACTGTAACAGGAAGTTAGCAGTGCTTACCTCTGTGCAAGCCTGTGCAAACCTGCTTGCAACTGCTTAAAAGTGCCTTAATAACTCTGTATCCAATGGCCCTTGTTCTGCCCAGCAACAAAATAAACAGCCTTTGCAAGGAACAAACCCAGGACCCTGCACACCATAGCCAAAGTGATTTACCACTAAGCCATGTTAGGTATACATAAACCTAATGTTTTTACAAACATATCATCCGGCACAGTAATTCAGCAGTACAGGAAATGTATTTAAACATGTAGATCGATGTGTGTGTGTATATCTGTTTATATCTAAATAGATATAACATATCTAAACATATATACATACATATGCATACATCTATAGATATATATGTCTACATATATATGGCTATCTATATATATATATATATTTATATATATATATATATATATATATATATATATATATATATATATCTACAGCAATAAATATATGTAAGCATAAATATATATCTATATAGGTATATACAGACATATATCAATAGATATAAAAGCGAACATAACAAAAACATATATGTCCACATGCACAGTTAATGTGGGTGAGGGGGCCCAAACAACATACATCTTGTATGTATAGATATCCCCCCCACAGCCAAACACATCTGCCCTGCAATACAATACCAACTGTTGCAAATCCCATAACCAGGACATGGCACAACATGGACACAAGATGTTAACAGTACTCCATCCCACCTGTATGATGTCAGCCTGGTATCAGTAACATATCTTGCAGTACAGTCTGGCTGCCATAGGGAATGTACAATGTGGAAGCAATCAACATTCCTAAGATACATACACACAAACACACACACACACACACACACACACACACACACACACACACACACATGTATGCTGACACATATATATGTATATATATATATATATATATATATATATATATATATATATATATATATATATATATATATATATATATATATATATATATATATATATATATATATATGTAACTACACATACACATAGATATATATATATATATATATATATATATATATATATATATATATATACATATATATATATATATACATATATATTTATATATATATATATATATATATATATATATATATATATATATATATATATATATAGGATGATACATATGTAGAAGGTGCACACAATACGGAACAGCCACCTGACCAACTGGACACTGAATGAGCCACCCATATGAATGACAGTTGTTGTCTGTAACATATACCCACAGAGAGGTCAAAGGATATAGCACCACACACAGGTTTGCATACATGGGAAAGCTTTATTGGTGTACTATTTCAGTTGTATATGCCATGTCATATAGCTGTTTAGACTCTGACATACATACAAACAGAGTAATGCGACTGTAAAAGTTATATTAATACAGTAGTCTGGAAAGGTTGACATATGTTGGTGTCCAGGCCGAGGCCTTCAAGTAGTACAATAGTAAAGACAGACTGGGTGGCAGGATAACACTCAATCAACAGTAAGTAATGCAGATGTATAGTTCAGCAGCCTCTAACTACACTCTGTACACAATCCCTAGTGGGTAAAGACCTCAGTTGACATAATGGGATGTATCTGTTACATAACAGGGCATAACTGACACCATCACAACCAAATTGACAAACAGAACAGTCTGTATGGCAGGAAGCAGAAGGCCTGCATTTACCCAAGGTGAATTGCATGGTAATGTACATCCAGATACGTAAAGGCAGCTTACCCCTGATAACCCCACATGTTGTAACAGCCTAGGTTAGTTATGGTGCATCCCGCATAGACTGAATAATACAGGACTATATACCACTGTTACATACACTGGCCTCTGGAGTGCATAAGGGCACACATGTATTGTGTAGATGAAGCCCACACATATATGGACCCAACCCCACAATATGTGTGGGGGCCACAACAGCAGTGGACTGATGGCAGGAATGGCAGCATGACATACTCACAGCCACCTACATAACAACCCTTGACAGCATGTCATATGTACAAAGCCTGGTATGTAGGTGGAGGACAGAGGCTGAAACACAGGCCCATATGTGAAAAACTGTTGTCATATGCTAAACAAGTCACTTGTGTTACAGGATAGTCTGCAACATACCCTTAGTCAGGAATATGAAGTTAGAAACAGACATGGATGTAACCATGTACTGATAGCATTCAACATACACTGCCAGTGATATATCTGACACAAGACCTATGTAGTGGACAGATAAAACATAACAGGCACACCTCTGGCCATCAAGTGGATAGGCCCACAGTTGAGAGCTATGCAGATAGACTGCATTCCAAGATAAACTAGTATGTACACACAAACCCTGTAAAACTGCTGCTGTACAATGCATACACCAACACTACTCACACTCTGCCTGTAGTTCTGGAATCCCCTACAAATATGTAGCTGGCTTGAGTGTGCAGGTGCTCTTGTAAGAGGCATTGCTTCCTGCTGTCTGTAACACTGCTACCCACACACAGGAAGGATGTCCACCATACAGGAAAGGTAAAGGGACTATGCCCACATGATGTAGGGATTTATAGCAGTTGCTTGCCATGACAGTGGAAATTGGAAGTACTACACAGCATGATGCATGCAGATAGCAAGTGCAGACAACATCACCTGATCATGTGTAACACCTACAAAATCCATGCTGCAATCTATTCAAAGCAGCTCAATCCATTTAATGGGGGGAGTCCGAGAGAGAGAGAGAGAGAGAGAGACAGAGTGATTGAAAGGCAAAGCCAAAAAAAAAAAAATCCAGCAAACTATCCAGATGAGACTTCATTCCCAGAACAGGTATGTGAAGTATATATGCATGTAATTGACCATAGTACTTGGTCCATAAAAATGGGGTAGATGATGTGGAATGATTTATATGTGCCATCAGGTGTTGTTGTAATGATGTTCAGCTGAACAACTGCTAAGGACAGTAGAGTCTGTCCCTGTGGGTAGTGGGCCATACCCATCAACTGTGCAGAGCAGCACTGACTGACAAGATGTAAGCTATCATAGTGTGTGCTGTGTAATGGGAAGTATGTATATTACTGAGTCCAACAGCTGGTGGTGGAAGTAATGCCATAATGATGGACACGTGGGCTCCACAGCCCAACTCTTGCAGGATACTCAGGTTAACCTGTATTTTAGCATGCAGGAATGCTATAGGTGTGTAATAGGGCTACCTGCAATCTGGTCTTAAATATACCCATCCAGTGTCAGGCTGTGTCTATATGTGGCACCCGCATGTGTGTGTGTGTGTGTGTGTGTATGTGTGTGTGTATATATATATATATATATATATATATATATATATATATATATATATATATATATATATATATATATATATATATATATATATATATATATATATATATATATATATATATATATATATATATATATATATCTCAGCTAGAACGTCTTCTGTGTGGAGACATGCGTGAATGGGCTTACCTTCATTGAAGGGTGGGGGTCAGGGCTGGCAACTCAGCACATAAAAATCTACTGCCAATCATTAGCAGACCGGAGTTCTGCTCTGGTGACCCCTAACTGGGAAAAGCTGAAAGACACAACGACATATATATATATATATATATATATATATATATATATATATGGTCCATATCAAATGATAGAAAACTCATTTGATGGAAAATCATTTGGCTGAAACCAAAACATAGAAAGCTCAAAACACCGAAAACTCATTTGACTGAAACTCAAAACATGGAAAATGCTATATTCACTTTTCCTCACGATAGTGTGATCCTGGAGTTAGTATATATAGTTATGGGGGGTGTGGGGGCACAACCCCCACATACATCATACATTTTAAACCTATACATGGATACTTATAACTACAATGAATAACTGTTTGGAGAAAACAATATTTACATAAACTATGTGGGGGGCCATGCCCCCCACACCCACCCCCTAACTATATATACTAAATCCAGGATCGCACTACAGTGGGGAAAAGGGCATATAGCATTTTCAGTGTTTTGAGTTTCATTCAAATGAGTTTTCAGTGTTTTGAGGTTTCTATCTTATGGTGTCAGTGAAATGAGCTTCTATTAAATGTGCTTTCTATATATATGTATGTATGTATATATATATATATATATATATATATATATATATATATATATATACATGTATGTTCACAAATATACAGATACCTATGTGTAAACACATATATACATCATATATATCTACACATATATAGATATATAACTATATGCACATGTCTACATATATACAAACACACACACAAACATATATGTATGTAAATATATGTCCCCTATATTACCACCACAGTGCTGCATGCTACGTGTGAGGGAACAGCACAGATAGCAATACACACAGATATCTGCAGCTGGCAGCGTGTGCAACATGCATGGGTATGTCACATTTGAACCCCTTGTTGGGGCCACATTGCCCTTGTCTGTGAAGTATGGAATGGGTATATGGAGAAGTATGGCGGGTATATGCGGAAGTATGGCAGGTATATGGAACCATAGTGGCCCTGACAATGGCATGCAGGTGAATAGTCTGTAACAGGCCTGTAATGATAGTGTCCATACAGGGAACATGGCTACAAACACATTGCACAAAGTGTGGTACAATACAATATTTGCCCCACTGGTAGGTAAGCTGTACCCATACCTGTTGAGTTGTGTGTACAGTTTGTTGTTGCTGATATGGTGGGGGGTGATAGTGATTTGTATTAAGAACTGTGGTAACCTTGTTGCATGACTTGCTCACACCTGTGTCCATCTTTATGTCTTTCAGGCAAAATGTTCCATGGAGGGCTTCTGGCATACTCAGCTGCTGAAAACGACATTGTGGTAAACCACCTAATACAGCACTACCCTGTCTTGTTTGGCCAGGCCACCCATGATCAGCAGGAGCAGATTCCCCTGTGGAATGACCTAGTCGATAGGGTCAATGATGTCAGACTGCACAACCGCAGTTATGAGCAGGTCCGGCATCATTGTTCTGATCTGCTTCACAATGCCCATCGGCGTGCTGCTGCAGTCTGGGGGGAATCACCTTGCCACAGAGGGGGCCATGCAATTCAACTCACCCTGACACATGTGGAGGAGCTCCTAGCCAGCCTTGTGGTGTCTACCCATCTGCATAGCCACCAACTGCCATACACCTTTGTGGAGGTGGGTGCTACCTACACATCAGCTGAGGAGCATGCAGGTAAGGCCACAGGTCACATCAGTAGATCACTGCTGCATATACATCCGCATCTGTACAGGTAGATCATGCATATCTGACATGTCATAGATATAGTTTGTTTCTGCATAGTAGTGATAAACAGTTGTGCATATGTAGTAGTATTGTGGACATGTACTGTTGATGTATTGTAATGCTGCACCCACCCTGTAGCAATACCACAGGTGCGGCCACTGACTTTGCAACTCTCACCCTGTTATGTAGGCCCCTCCGGTATACCACCAAGGCAGCAGCCTGTAGCTGGTAAGTATGGTTTATTTAGATGCTTGCCAATACACTGGGCATGTAATGGCTATGGTATATTCCATGCACACATCTAACACATGTACCCTGAATGCATGCTGTACATGTGCATGTATTGTTGTTGTTAAATGCACGGCATCACAGTGGTAACCATGATGGGGTATTGGAAGGGTATGTCAGACACTTGCAAGATAAATAACATCCTTTCATTGTGGAATGTGTTCACAGGGAGTAACATCATGGTGGGAGAAATGGCCTACAGTAGGGACATGTTTTGAACAACACCCGTATACAGAGCAACACCAGTGTATATACCTGTAGGACAATGGTAACTGTTGCAGAGTTACACTATGGTATAATGTATTACTGTGGTCCACATTATCAGTAGCGACTTGGCTGTAACATGTGGTGTTCAGTGTATTGGACACTGCAAACTGACACACATGTGTAGGCCTTACTTGCCAAGCATCTGCAAAAAGGCTGAAGGTGTGGGGGGTGTCAGCATGACACTCCTGTGCATTGCAGCAGGGATCCTAAGGATGCTAAGAATGGCTGTATCTGCACATAGTCAGGTTCAGGAACTGTGGCAGACATAACCCTACCCCCAAAGCAATAGTGAGGGCAGTGAGTGAACACCAAGGGATGTGCACATGAGTAGACCTTGCAATCATGCAGATTAGGGGGACATGTGTAGGGCAGACTGAACATACACTGGCAAATGCAGATGGCCCATGCTAGTAAACCCTTGCCAGGAGTAGGGAGTGCTGTAGTACACATAACAATAGGTGCAACAAGCCATCATGATAAGGGTGTGCACACATATCCCCACATGGAGTGCATGCATGACGGTCAGCATCCGCACACCTAACACATTCCGTAGACACTGGATATGAAATTACAGGACATATGTGACATATTGGGCTCATGTACTGTTAATATATGTGGTGATGTGGTCCCATGGCAGATCAAGGAAGGGTGCATTATATCAATAAGGGTGTGTTCACCTCTCATAGCCATAGTATGCTGTGATGGTTGTCAGTGTAATAGTATTGGATTGGTCATACATGGTCCGCTGATGTTGAGAGCTGTAAATCAGACATCAGGCATTCACAAATGACATCTATCCACATATCATCCCAGGTATGTGTTGCTGAAAAACATAGGGGCTGTGAGCATGAAAGTTGACATAACTGACACAGTACTACGCATTCAGCAATGGGTTGTACTCCTGTGGGGTGTGATGCACAGTACATAGAAGGGTGCAGAACAGGTGCACAGCAATACTGTGTACATGGGTGCAGTGATATCCAGGAGAAGGGGCATCATCTACCGACACAGCACATGCATCACACGTGTATACTTTTGCTAGCATGGATTGACAATAGCTGCACTGCATGCTGTTGTGTACCATATGTTATGCATGTTGACAGATGGGTAATAGGAGGACTCTGTGTACTATCATTGTTCAACCTCACCTGTATGTGTGTGTGTGTGTGTGTGTGTGTGTGTGTGTGTGTGTGTGCATTCTGGTGGGTAGTTAGTTTGTCTGTAGGGTCACTCTGGTGAAGGGGAGGGAGGTTGATGCATGTAGGATGCATGTGTGCATGTGTATATGTTTGTGTGGGTGGCCATGTTTTCACATGTGTGATTGTGGGGTTGTTCATAAAGCAGTACCGCCCTTTGGGATAGTGCAGTATATGGATATGGACTGCCACATTACACACCAGGAATACTTGTCATGTATCTATTCACAGGACAGCTGATAGTATAATAAGGTCTGTAGCATGGAACAGGCATTGAGAGGTAAAGTAGACACAGACATACCCTTAATATATCATTCAGCAGAGAGGTGACCAACAACCCATGTATGCAGCAGGCATAGCTGGATGTCCGGCAGGGCACCACATTGGCAAATGTCCCAGGGTGCTTGTGGTAGGTCTGCTGGTCATCAAGCCCCTGGCAAATGCGACACAGCTGGTACCATTAGGTGCATGTTTCAGGCTGTCATGGTGGCACAGGCACATATGGAACATTAAACCAGACAGGGCCTGAGGCTGCAGAAGGCTGCTCTCACATCTGCAAGTGACAACTTCCGTGAACTGTCTGGTGCCATTAGCACATTAACTGAGCTCATGGATAGATGGTCTGGTGAGATGATGGCCCTCATCAACCGTGTTCTGCCTGTGCTTGAACATGTGGTGGGAATGCAGCTTGGATGTAGGCCAGCAATGCCAACAGCTGGCAGTCAAAGTGGACATGCTAAGACACCAAGGGGCTCCCATAGTGGCAGTACCACCCCAGCACTGTGGGGAGGCACTGTCCACACCACACTACAGCAGGCCACGAGCATGTGGTCCTGAACAGTCCAAGGAGTGACCTGGTTCCAGCGGACATTTGTCATCATCAGGTGAGAGTAGCACATCGAGGCCTGTACCTGGACGTGCCCATGGAACCCCTGGCAGGCACAGTCCATGTCTCTGTGGCCAAAGGCAGTGAACTGCACACCCTGCCAGGTATGGTCTGCAGCTGTCCATAAACACCCGTGTAGGGCATCCACATGGCAGAACTGTGTGCATGCATACCCACACACTATACAAACACACCTAGGGCAGCCCCATACCTACACACACCACATCACCATGCCCAGTTCACCTAATTACACCCCTCACCCACACACATGGTGTCAAATGTATGGCCCACCCTCAGCCTCTGGCAAACCAACAACACACCCTGTCCATATGATGATATTTGTGCCACATCCTTGTCATCCATACCATTGATGCAGGGACAGGCTAATATGGTTTTGATGCACACGGTGACTGTACTACATTGTACCACAGTACTGCAGTGTAAGATGTTGTAAAGAGTAAAGTGTAATGCATATATGTCAGATAGTGTAGCCATCCAGCAATGATGCATTATAGCTGTTAGTAACACTGGTTGATTGTGATCTCTATAATGTTATCCATTTGTGTTGTAGTTGTACATGTGTCAGCACGAGGATCATCTGCAGTCGTATTCCACAATGCTTTATGGCACTGTGGTGACACCATAGCTGTGACTTATCTGGGGTACAGTTGAACACAAGTCACAGGTTTGTATAACCTACCTATATTTAGGTAACATGGTTTTT
Source organism: Protopterus annectens (assembly GCF_019279795.1). Classification (NCBI taxonomy): domain Eukaryota; kingdom Metazoa; phylum Chordata; order Ceratodontiformes; family Protopteridae; genus Protopterus; species Protopterus annectens. Next base: position 992,421,279 of record NC_056725.1, read on the forward strand.
AATGGTGGTATGTGTACTTCTCATTCAGAGAAGGTTGTATATGCACACAGTCACTTTATATTTATTGCATTCTGTATTAATTGCTAATTGACATTCTTATTTTATTGGGTAATTATCTCACTTCACCAAGCAGACGGAGTATAAAAGGAATGGTTCACAAGTCTGTCCGCATCTGATGAAGTAACTTGTAAACAAAAACGTAGAAGATAGGAGATGTTAATGCCTGGAGTGAATGTGATTTTTGTTCATTTTCATTAAAACTCTGTTTTCAAAGAAAACTTCTGGTATTCAATCCTTGGTGGTATCTGTTGATTCTGTTTGAAGTGAACTTTGGTGCCTTGGTGAATATTTTACTTTATTCAGGTTTGTATAACAGTTATTGCCTGTGCCACATGGACAGGTGTCCCACTGGGGCATGTATAATCTGCAACCTAATGTAGACCCATCCACATACATGCACACACTTTCATGGCAACACTGGCACTAGACCCCTACCTAGGTATGTAGTGATACTGAAGTGTGTGACTTACATTGCACACACCACACAGCGTTAGGGTGAGGTGTGTTCCAGGTTACATGTTACATGCAGAACATCCCCAGACATGTACAGTATGGTAGTGGAGGTTGTAATGGGTGTATATGGACAATACATACCGTGACATACCTTCTTATACACATTAACAGACATATAACAGGCAGACACACGTCTGAGATATCTGGGCCTATCACTGCTAACTAACTTGACCGTGTGTCCAATATGTTACAGGTAGGCTGCACACAGCACATGCATAACTGGCCTGGATTGTGGTATCAGTTACCTGTATGGTTGATGATGACAGTGGTAACCATAACATGGTACATGGGACATATACCGGGTGTATCTTGGTGTAATGACAGTGAAAACAGCACCCACAACCCCCAGTGGATATTGTACTCCCAGAAACCCATGATGACATTCTGGCATACCCACCATCACACACTGGCCATGACTGATATACAACCCATTGTATATCCCAACAGTGGTAATACAGGGATATGCATCTAATGCACATGCCACACACATAGTAGGGCATTGTAGGGGCACACCTGACTCTATATAGGATTGGGGGAGCACACCTGACTGTTACTATGTGTCTGCATAGGATATGGGGGGGCACATTTATCTTTAAATTACATTTATCTTTATCTACTACTTAATATTGAGGCAATGTTACAATTGCCTCATGTACACAATCCTCTCCTTCTCCCACAAAACACAAATACATGCTGAGCTCTCAACATAGGACTGGCAAGACCAGACAGGAGGAGAAGGTAACCACACACAATACATACAGTCACACATGGTACCATCACAACTTCAAATCATACACATACTCACAGAGGCTCTGATCAAAATTTACCAAAACAGCAGAGGCCACCAAAGCAGACACCCAAACAACTACCACCTCACGACCCAACACATGCAACACATAGACCACACAGTCAGAGTGTCAAACAGTCACAGCCAAACAAAATGCCAGACACACTTGTCATTGGTGATTCCATAGTCAGACACACTTGCTAGAATCCGCCACATAACACAAGCACTCAGGTCTCTCAACAGCAGGTACAAGTCTGACTCAGTCATTGTCCACGCTGGTGTCAACGACCTGAGGGGACATCGAGGGTATCCTACCTTCACCTAGAATGATGCCACAATACAGTGATAAGATGATCAGCTTTAATAATTGGCTTAAATTCTGGTGTCATTCAAAGGGGATCAATGTCTGTCTGCCTGGGATGACATGCTGGACAAGCCAGCGCTGCTTCCGGGCGGACTTGCACCTGTCACCACTGCTCCCGGATATTGGCAAAGGCTCTTGCCACCCCATAGTGCCTTTTTAGGCAAGGCTCAAATTCTAAACCTACCACCCTAGAACACCAAAAGGAAAAAAACTAAGGGTAATGCTGCTCAATGCTAGAAGTCTCAATCTCAAGATGCACGAGGCCCTTCTCAATATGGAGAACATCGATGTCTGTGCTGTGACAGAAACCTGGTTCAAGGCTCCTGAGAGCACCCCAGCACTAACAGGTTTCACCTCATATCATGCGCCCGCCAAAATCCGGACAACACCAAGAAAGGAGGGTGTCCATATTCAGGAGACCATCCAGGTGCGACTGCTCTGCAATTTGTAGCATGTTACAGGCCACCCTCTCAAACTCAGGAACCTCACATGGCCTTCCTGAACACTACTCAAGCCCGAACACTCTAACCCAAAGATTCCTGGAGTTCATAAACTCAAATGCCATGGAACAACTAGTCACCATCACAAGAGGAGAAAACATACTTGATCTCATCATCAGGAACATGGGATCAAAAGTATACCCTCACTGGTGAGATCAGATCATAAACTAATCTCGCTGGAGGTCCTCATCCGCCCCCCACCTGAAACAAAAAGACCACAGTGAAAACTTCTAAAAGCCCAGTGGTAAACATTACTCAAACCGCTCTACAACAAAAGGAGGAAGCTACTACAAGATAGAGCAAAATCCTTGAAAAGTAAGACACCTTTGATCATTATAAGTAAAAACTAAGAGCTCTCATAAAATCATCCAAATTAGTTCAAAATGATGTGAAAATTACTGAACCTACACACATTGTATCTATTCCAGAGGATTCAGGTGAGAACTGCCCTCTCTAAAGCAAAACACAGCATCCATGGGACCGGATGGTGTCCCCGGCTGTGTCATGAACTCAACGAGGAATTAAACCCACAGTTAGGACAGCTGTTTAATCTTAGCCTCACCTCCGGTGCCTCCACAGACCCTGGAAATTACCGCCAAAGCCATGGAGAGGATCATAATGGAACTCATAAATAAAGACATAGGGAACTTGCAGACTTTGGATCCAACCCAGTTTGGCTTTGTCAAAGGCAGATCCAGTCCATACAGCCTACCTCGACCTGACAAAGGCCTTCAACACAATACCCCACTCAGGTATCATCGAAAAACTCATCAAACCCATACATCACAAGATGGGTGACAGAACCCACAGGGTCAGGGTTGCTGGAGCCATGTCAGACTCAATCAGTCCTGGGTCCACTCTTGTTCGGCATCTACTTTTCTGAAGTACAAGCAAACACAGGAGGGTTATGGCTGACAAAGTTTGCAGATGAACATCTGACACAGATATCCTCCGGTGGCAATCCACTGGTTGACAGTAGCCTTTTGTACTCATCACTCATTAGACCTATGATTGAGTACAATGCCGAATGTATCTGACCAGACACCTGCAAAAGTTCCTCACCAAAAGGATAAAGGGTCTCAAAATATAACTGACTGAAAGAACTCCAGCTCTATTCAGTCTCATGCTCAGAGGTGACCTGTGCCTGACATATAAGGCCATGTCAAACCCAGATTTGATGAATATGCTTCACCTCAAAAATCTAGATCCTCTGAACCACAAGGCGGAGACTTAAACCTCTGGAGGGACAGATTCATCACCCAGAGACTCCCTATGCTGTGGAACAAAACATGTGAGGCAGAGCACGCTGGCCTTGTTCAAGAGGAATCTTGACCAATAAATGGAGATATACCCAGGGATTACTTCAGTGTCACTGCTTGACAGAGGCACAGAAAATGATAGGCATAGTTTTATAAATGCCCATGGGCAGATAGCCTAGTATGAACCTATGAACCTATGAACACCTGACTGTTTCTACATTGCTACACAGGATTGGGTGGGCACCTGCTTGTTACTAGATTTCTACATAGGATTGGTGGGGGCACACCTGACTGTTACTACATGTGTACATAGGATTGGGGGGGCACATCTGACTGTTACTACATGTCTACATAGGATATGGGGGGCACACCTGAAGGTAACTACATTTCTACATAGGATTGGGGTGCACACATGACTGTTACTACATGTCTACATAGGATATGGGGGGGCACACCTGACTGTTTCTACATTACTACACAGGTTTGGGGGGCACACCTGACTGTTACTACATGCTTGCATAGGCTTGGGGAGGCACACCTGATTGTTACTACATGTCTACATAGGATATCGGGGGCACACCTGACTGTTTTTACCTTGCTACACAGGACTGGGGGGCACACCTGACATTTGTGCACATTTGCTATGACTGTACAGGTATGTCAGGTACTCCATTTCATTCTGTTTTCTAACCTATCATGTTGAATAGAGGCATATAAGTGTACTAAAAGTCTTATGTTTGATTGATCTCAAATGTGCACAGAGCGGCTATTTCCTGGTTTACATTTTTCTTCCTTTAAAACCTGGTGCTTGGCATGCACACCCACTTAGGCAATGTAAAGAGTGCTAGGCAGCCTCAGTCACACCCCCTTGCTTAGCTCTGCTAAGCTATGGGCAAACCTGAGCCACAGGGCACCAATCAAGTTACAGTATGCCTGACACATGCACCCTATGATGTCAGCTAATTCCTAGGCTTGCACCAATATATTCCTGCTCTTACACTGCTGGGTGCTGACTAGCATGCAGGGAAAATATGGGATTCAGTATCATTCCCCTGATTTTTATAGGATTGCCTGCTGATGCATAGTTACAAGTCCACACTGAACCTCCCCTCTTAGCAACCACTATTCACTAGCCATGTTGTCTTCTGCCTGCCATTGAGTATAATGGCAAAATAGTGATTTTGGTTAGAATGCTTATTCTAGTTTTTTTTCTTATTTTTTGTCCAATCCCATTTGCGCGCCACTGCCTTACGCTTAAACAGACGAGATCAGCTAAAAAAAAAATAAAAGTTGATTTTTTTATTTTTACAACTGTGTTGCATGCCAATAGCCTTAAACTTGGCCATTGGCATGCTCTCTACATAATATCCACCCTTTATTTGGAGCTGACATGGCTCTGTTTTGTAGTATGCATAAATGTACTCCGTTATTGGTGGAATACATTTCTGCAGATTAGACTAGTCCTGCACGGCTGGCTTCCAGCTTCCTGGATTGCAAATTCACCTCATTTGCATGGCTTTCTCCTGCAAGTGGGGTAACTTGCATAGAGGGGATGAGTTTGTGCAAGACTAGTGCAGGAGCACTCGTGCATGTCCCTACAGTTTATTCCTGGACTGCACGGCAGACATATTGCCTGCTGGAGCTCCTGCACTAGTCCTGCACACAGTGCAGGGCTTGCTGAATCTAGGGGCTTGTATTAAAAATGAAAACATACAATAATATAGTAGAGTGCTACTGTTACTGAAGAAGATACTTTGTGTTTCAAAACTGGTCTCGTAATTTTGTACCCTGCATTCAATAAATGTGAATTTATTATGCTTTCGTATTTTATTTTGTGATGCTGGCATTCTTCACTTTTTTGGATGATGGTCTTGCACACTGTGCATGGATAGATTTGTGGATTTGGTTTGCAATCTGATAGTAAAACTATACTTTAAATAAGAAACAATTTGCTTTTGCATACTCATAATTACTTGTAGATTTATATAAAACATTGTCTAATATCTATCATGGCATCTTTCTGTAGATGTGGTTATAGAGACAAACTGAATAAGCAGACAAACTGAAAAATCAAGCATCACGCTCTAATCTTCATTTTTTTTTAATCATTTGCAGCTTAAACATGAGGATTGTAACTAGGGACGAATAATTATAAAACAAGGATGCCTCAAAACATGACCATTACACTTTAGTCAGATGAGGGTGTTGGGACAGTCACTTTAGTAGAATGGGTGTCAGTAAATTTGGCATCGTTAACACAAAGTACACCTTGGTAATATATTTATAATGCTGCTGCTCTGCTACCAGGGCTTAAAGAGAATGAGAATATATTCAAAGAACTGGATCATTAAGGCATTCATTCATATTAATTGAACAACTGTGTTGATGCTATATAATGATTATTTAAGGGGAAATATTAAAGGATTACTACAGGTAGATTTACAAACAATGGGAAGATGCAGGAGCCTCACAAAGGAAACGGGGAAAGACTGTAAAGAGGTGCATACTGGAGGATGAAGAAAGACACAAACTGAGTGCAGAGGTGAAGAGGTCTGAAATAATTAAGTGATATACATGATGAAGGACAGGAAAGTTGGAGGGCCAGATGGATTTCCCCTGCAGTTCTACAAATGGGGAGGCAAGAAAGTGTGGCAGGTCCTAGAGAAGGAATACTCAGCTTAAGAAAAATGTTCCTTGTTTTGTGTTAGAATGTCTCAGGATTTATTTTTCCTATCTTTCTTAGGCAATTAATTTTTGAGCAGGTGACCAAATAAAGAGCTTCTCATGTAGTCAGTAAAGGACAGCTAGGCTAGTTTAACATGTCTAGAAAGACTGCATGTCTTCAATTATTGGTCCATCAGAAATCAATTCATTCTGATATGTTTGCCTGGAATGATTTCTTGAAACAATGCTGGACTATTTTTGATGTATTCTTACTGCAATAATGTGAGACTATGGACTTGCTATATATACAATCCCAGATCTTGGCAAATTGGGGGAAGGAGGCAACATGCCCATGTATCATAATATGTTTTAATTTGTTTAAAGTATTGAAGGTTATTTACTGTCCTGAAGACATTGTTATCATGTAAATATGCATCTTGTTGAATGCACAGCTACTCTTTGTTAGAGTGGACTGCAATTTATTCTACTGTTAACTGACGGACTAGACCAAACTGGACAAAACACTTTATTCTATTAGAATACTGAAACCCAAAAAAAGTTTACATAATTAAATTCAGGTTTACAGAAACATAGATTACAAGCCAGTGAAATGGAATGTAGGCCTGCTACTTCATTGCATATCAAGTAAATGGCAGTTAGCACCCAGAGAATTAGGCTATGCTATGAACTCATGAGCAGGTGCTTTCTGCTGCTCCTGTAGGATTATCTAGGCCTCAATTTTGTATACAGTGTGACTCTGAGCAAACCACTAAGAAGAATCATTAAGAAAATATCGAAAAAAAATCAGGGAAAAGGAAATATGTTAAGGTTTCTAGAAGGGTTGCTACATAGATTATAACACATTTGAAATGTATAAATACATGTTTCTTCTAAGGCATATTGATAATGTTTAGTAGTCTCTCACTTCAAATTGCTGGAGCACATGGGAAGAGTTAAATTGACATAATTTCTATTTTTGTTCCATCCTATACTATGAGTTATATTTATGAAGAAAATGTTGCATTAATGGTAAATGCATTTCTCCCACCTTTATTACAGATTCTTCATAAGTAAATGTGGCAGTATATCAAATGATATAGTTGATTTGCTATTAAAGTGACAGCTTGTATGCATGTTAGCGTTTAATTGCTAAGCTGTTAACTGGGAGGCTTGAAGAAAAGCTGGTCCTTCTTTTATAACGAATGTGCATTCAGAAATCCATAATAGTAAAATGTAATAGTATATAAAATGGCTATGTAATGATATATTTACATATACAGTTCAAAACTAGGTTTAAGTGCAGACTTCTTTTTGAATGTGCTTTACAACAGCTCTTTTGAAAAAGCTGGACTCTGTTTATCTTCAAAATGAAATACCTTCTCTAGAGAACAAGATGTGGCCTGGCATAATTGGAAGAAGTGGTATAAGAGAATACCTTACTTAGCAACAACGTGAAAATGAGAAAAAATGTAGACTCATCACCAAGTTCACCAATATTAGATAAGTCAGAATCAAGCAGAGTGATCTGGCTTCCTCTCCTTTTCTTTTAGAAGACTAACTAGTACCCTTTTACCTGTTACTCAGCTCCCAGTAGTTTCAAAGACTATCATATTGCAAAAGTCAGCCATAACTTAAATAATGTTCCCAGCCCCACATTTACCAGAAGCCCTATGTATCTACACACTGTGTTACAGTTTTTGGGTATGGCTTTCTTATCCTCTTCAGACATATTATTCATTGCAGCCCAGTGATGCCTTCAGGGATTTCATATTTACATCCTGCTGATGCCTGTGAATGTCTGTCATAGCCTGTTCATGGTTTGCATTAATAATTCCTAAAAGAAAACATGCTACATACAATCTATTGAAAGATTTTGACACGTATTCATAGTTATTACTTGTACACGTAACAGAAATCTGCACTGTCCATGCATTAACAAGGTGAAGGTATTATTCATAGAGGCTATTTATGCTGATGCAAGGCAGCCTCGAATAAACTTGTACAAATGGGGGATTCATATGATTGTAATGAAATATGATGTAGACATTCTTATGGTAATATACCTCCTTTTTACCTGTTTGTAATTCATTGTTATTTTTTTATGCTTTTCCTTGCTGTCCATATATGTGTTTTAAATAGTGGAATCATCACTTTTCTATCTATTTTTTATTTGGTGAATATGTTTGCATTTACTGGCAGCATGGTTGTTTCCTGATGTGAGCTGCTTCTCTTGGCCATGCCAAAACCCTTTGCGCCTAGTGGCACTCAGCAGCTAAGAAGGTGAAGATTCAGGCAAAGAGTAACTCAGTATAATTTTGATAATCAGGAAATTCTTGGAAATTCTTGACATTTTAAGGTCTTTGGTGAGTATTAATGGCCCACAGATGGGAACTGGTGGGATATGTGGCCTTACTATCCCTGTGGATACTAAGATATGTATGGGCCTCACTATATTTGCCAAGGGACCATCCAGAGACAAACTGGAAACATGTTGGGCATTTCTCAGGCTTCTGCCTTGAGGATTCTTAAGCAGCTCCTTGATGTATTCTTGGTATATGTGGATCAATACATCTATTTTCTTTTGTCACCTTGGGACCAAGTCCAAACCACGTATGCATTTTATAGGGTGGCACATTTCCAAGAGGAGCTTGGTGTGATAGATTGCACCTGTTGCCATTAGGTCCCCTTCATGTCTACATGGTGCCTTATCACAATAGGTAGGGCCACCCTTACATCAACTGTCACATAGTGTGTGATGTATGGGGTGCATCACCCACATGTCAGCACACCATCCTGGCAGATGCATGGGGTGCATCACTCACATGTCAGCACACCATCCTGGCAGATGCATGGGGTGCATCACCCACATGTCAGCACACCATCCTGGCAAATGCATGGGGTGCATCACCCACATGTCAGCACACCATCCTGGCAGATGCATGGGGTGCATCACCCACATGTCAGCACACCATCCTGGCAGATGCATGGGGTGCATCACTCACATGTCAGCACACCATCCTGGCAGATGCATGGGGTGCATCACTCACATGTCAGCACACCATCCTGGCAGTGCTCAGGAGTGCCATATATGGCCCACAAGCTCACTCTACCACCTCTTCCTGTATGGTAGGATACCCCAGTGGTAAATGGAAATTTTAAGTTTAGTAAAATGTATCGCTTAATACTAAACCACCCTTCTTTTGTTGTGTCCCTCACTCTTTTCTCTTTTTTTTTTTCTTGTGTTTTGTAGGTGATACAGGCTATCCCATTGAACCTTGTCTCATGACCTCTATGAGGAATCTGGTGGATGCTGCAGAAAAATAAAAGGTATTGCATCACTCTGACATAAACATGAATTGTTTTCAATAGAGTGGCCTGCTTAAAGCCTGTTCCCATTGCCTGAATATGTCTTGAGGTGTCCTTCACTATGACCATGCTACTGCATGCAAGGTTTTTGGATGTTTATTATGTGTTGTAATGTGCACAGTACAATCATGCAACAGTCTGATGATCCATAATGTCACTGTAGCTCTCAGTTCATGTCCTACAGCTGTTGATGATAGTGTTGATGACCAGCTGGTAGCAGTAGTAAGAGACCCCATGTTGCAGGCTTGTGCACAATATATGGCTGCACAGGTAAAGAGGCAGCATCTAGTCTGCAGCTATGGTCCATGACATTCAGGTTAGTATTTCCTCATTATAACAAGTGATAGCTGTGGTATCCCCAAAGTCTCAAACAACCCACTAAACAAGTATAGTGGGTCCAAAAACAATCTGATCTTATTAAATCTACATTGATTAGCTATATATATATACATATATATATATTGTATCTTTTGGCATTTCCCGGTTAGGCGTCGCCTCAGCGGAACTCCTGTCCGCTAATAATTGGCAGCAGATTTTAACATACCGAGTTGCCAGCCCTGATGTACAACCTTCAACGAAGGTACGCCCATTCACGCATGTCTCCACACAGAAGACGCTTTAGCTGAGAATCGAACGAGACGTCTTACTGTGAGGCAACAACGCTACTGCAGCATATATATATATATATATATATATATATATATATATATATATATATATATATATATATATATATGGGTCTACCTGATAACACCGACATGCCAAAACACAAACAATGAAATAATCCACACAAAAAAAGACAAAAAAAGTTCAAAAACACAAAACTTCACATGCCCAACAAACCAAAATCCCGACAATCAACAAAAGAAATACCTTTCCCAAAAACACACACACAACACAAGCACACCAAAAACCTTACAAACCTACACTAAACCTTACATACACAACTATCTGTGCACTAACCTTAACCCAAACCCTAACCCTAAGGTCCGTCACTATCCCACACTTGCCTTACCCGCACCCAAACCCTAACTCACTTAATCTGCCCCTAACCCTCAAGTCCGTCACTATCGCACACTTACCTTACCCACACCCTAACCCTAACTCACTTAACCTGCCCCTAAACCTAAAGTCCATCACTATCACACACTTACCTGACCCGAACCCTACCCTAACATCCATCACTATCACACACTTACCTTACCCACACCCTGACCCTAACGTCCGTCCCTATCGCACACTTACCTTAACTTGTCGGTGTTCTCAGCGTCTGGATTCTCAACTGTCGGTCTTCTCCATTGTCGATCTTGCAGTGTCCTTTCGGCTTTTTCAGGTAGACCCATAAATATATATATATATATATTGAAAATCTTCCTCACAGAGAAGTTTCTTACATTGTTTTATTTCCTCATTATAAGATCACATAGCATATAATCGATGCATATAGTGCTTTGTGTGGGCTATGCTGTGCAGTGCATGATATACAGTCACCTTTCATTAGACAGTCCCTCTGGACTCTAAATAATCATTTTATTATTTTCTATTGTAGAGTTACTCATGCCAAAACATATATATATATATATATATATATATATATATATATATATATATATATTTAACGCTTATAATAGTTATGGTTGACATTTCACTGAGATCTGTCCAATGATTAGAAATGGCGTCATACAAGGAATAAGTGTATCTTGCAATGTTTTGATGAATGGGTTTTGTTCAGGGTCTGTATTTAATTTTACATGTACTGCATCTGCTTTAAAGCTTGTAATGTGAATTTGGAATTGTAATGTGAAATTGGTATTATAGCATTTGACATTACTGGTGAAATAAATTGTATGCATTTAAAGATGTGATGCTGCTCTATTCTAAGCTGCATTTTTCATACCTTGACACTAGACACAAGGAAGAAAAGGAAAGGAAAATGTTATGACATTTCTTTGTTTTATGAGAACTGTTTCTCCACTTTTAATTATGTTAAATAAGAAGTCATTTTTGTAATAAGGTGTGTGTGTGTGTGTGTGTGTGTGTGTGTGTGTGTGTGTGTGTGTGTGTGTGTGTGTGTGTGTGTGTGTGTGTGTGTGTGTGTGTGTGTGTGTGTGTGTGTGTGTGTGTGTGTGTGTGTGTGCGTGTGTGTGCACGTTTATGTATGTGCCTGAGTGATTGAGCAGTCCAACATGTACGTGCGCGCGTGCGCACACACACACACACACACACACACACACACACACACACACACGCACTCATGCACTCACACCTACACATACACACATGCTCATACAGATAATCATTCAGAATACACATACACATCAGACTTTTAATCAGACAGAAAGTGTCACTTGCACACAACCCACCTTAAAAACTCTGTGCCCACACCTATACTGCATTACTAAATCAGAAATATGTTAAATTCTTAACCTTATTACTAATGATGATATACACAATGAAAAATGAATAGCCTCAAAGTGCATTTTATTCCAAAAGGATATTATCAAACACTGTTAATGAAGCTATAATTCATGTTCCTTGACAAAGGAACAATAGATATATTCCAGTAATTGATTGGAAGCATTTTCAAGTATCTAAACAAAGAATGAGATAGTCTAATTAGCTTATAATCATACTTTTTTATGAAATATACATTTAATTAGGTGTGTTATTATAAATAGTTTGAAGAGTAAGTAATTACAAAGACATTTTAATATTGTTTGTGATAACATCTATAAAAGTCTTGCTTAAGATAAAATGTTACAAAAGAAACATTGAGTAAGGAATAAGTGTTAATTTTAGCTGCAGCATGTCTTAGGTGTGTAAGTATACTGTGTGACTCAAACACTAGTATAAATCCCCATTTTCATATGTTGTAATATTTATGGACACTGGATCTTAAATGTTGTGCAACACATTGCCTCGCTTAGAGAAGTGCCAGTCCTATTTTTAGTAAAACATGTAAAGATGCAGTGGTTTTGTCATCATATTTGTCAACACCTGAGTTTGCTTGCCATTAAGTCTTTATATATCAATATGACTTGTCCAAGAATACGCAGATGTAATCAGAATAACCTATTATAAAGGAAACAGTACCACTGATAGCTAGTGTTAAACGTTCACTGTTGTTCAGAGTTGGATAAATTACTTTATCATTTGCTCTGTGGCAGGAAATGGAAGTATACCTAACTTTGAAAAGATATAGTAGCTTTTCAAAGTTTTATAAGACTCATATGTAAAAGTATTTATGTGTTCAACAAAGAAATGATCTATTTATATTACATGCTTTTTAATATGCAGGACTTGCAAGGGAGTATGCATTTTGTGAGACAAGGCAAAGTTTCAATATCATTTGGAAAGAATGTCTGACTGGAACATAATGAGAATCTCGGGCTGGACTGGAGATTAGAAGACAGGATGAATGCATGCGGGCAGATGGGTGAGTATGGGAAATGTTAGTGTGTGGAAGTCAGAGCAGGTGGAACCAATAGTGAGTATGAAATGACAGCATGTCATATGAAATAGGCATTTGATTTTGGGAATGAAGGTGAAAAATCATACATAATGTGCAGGGTGGTGCAAGATACATTTTGCAATAGAAAAGTGTGCAGTAGGGCAGGGAAGACTCTAGGGAGGATTAGTTGAGGAGGCTGTGGAAAACTCGAACAACTATGGGGAAAGAAGAGTTTTAGTGGTTAGTAAGGATGATTATTATTGAGAAGTTCTAATTATTCTAATAGTTGGAAAATATGCACAGAGATTTTTAAATTGTTCATAGTATGTTAGAATTTATGGTTGTGTAACATTTTATTTGGTAGAAATCTTAATGAAAGGAAGAACAAAGTCAGACTATTTTTTTAAATGTTTCATAAAGTTTTGCAGTTTATGTTTGTGTATCTCTGCATTTGGTGAAAAATTCATAAAACTGAAGAAGGAAAAAAAGACTAACTCAGATTTTAAGTGAAATACTTGAACCAACAGAGTAACTGGTAATTCTTATAGCCTTCTGAGGGATTGCAACAAAAAGGTAATGCATAGAATGATGGCCTTTTAAATGGAATATTCAAATATGAGAAGTACAAGTAGGATAGTACATATACATATAACAGACAGTTGCAGTCTGAAACAATGAATTTTCACATCATATTTAACAAGAAAGTCGACCAATACAGGCCTAATGCCATGGGGGCTTATGAGAATTAACCATTTCCTAAACAGAATACAACCTCAGGAAAGTAGGCTTGAAGAAGGTTTTAAGAGATGTATACAACACTTATAGAGATACAAGACTACATTATGCAAATTGGATAGTCAAATAATTAAAAGATGCTAAATTTGTCAAAAGTGGTGATGAGGAATGCAAATTAATTGCACACAAAACAAAAACATTAGATGGCCATGAAGGAACAGAATAAAATGCTATGACACCAAAGCAGGAAAAAGATGAGCTGGACATTAGAAGAATGGATTCATAAATCAGAAATGAGAGACAAACCAGTCAAAGGTAGACCAAATGAGTTTTAGATGGCCTTAGAAGTGATGAATTCAAAGTAATGGAAAAGTGGTCAGAAAGAGCTAGCAATAATGCAAAGGAGGGGGTCACGAATGGGTCCAGTATTCAGACTTCAAAGAAAAAAGAACCCAGTCCACAGGCAAGAAAGATTTCTCTTTGACTCGTGTCAGCACCCTCAAGACATCAACTAATCCAGATCACTGAAAGGATGGCAGTTGGGGAAGGAGTGGAACCTGAAGCTGATGTACTGCTTAAAAAGGTGAATCTGTAGAATCAGCTGCTCTTACACCTACTCCAGCAGGAAGACAGGGAAGCAGGAGGGCATTGCCTTACTTGAGTTAATGAGTATAAAGGAAATGCCTTTTACTGAGACACCATCTGGGGAGGTAAAAGATGACTAAAAACATGGCCTTGTTCTTCTTCCAGTTCACTCCTCTCATTTCCTGACCATTCTACTTTAAAGAAATCTGTATCTTTTCCTCATCTTTCTGACTCCCAAGTAAGAGCAAGGGCACCTGCATCTCCCTATCAAAATGACTGTCAACATAAGCATATGCATAGAAGTGTAATCCCTCTTACTCTGTAAGAACACTGGAGATTTCCCAACTGTGCACAGCTTGAGGAAGGAGGAAGATGAGGAGGTGCCAATAATCAGACAATGGTACTATTGGCCAAAACCAGCATTTGGGGAAAACAAAACAAATTGGGGCACTATTGTATGGACATGGTACAGGATAATAAATCACAATAACAAGCAAATGTCAACATGAAAAAGAAAGAAAAAAAGAAAGAGAAAGAGGGTATTTATGCATGTATGTATTATTATTATTATTATTATTATTATTATTATTATTTCATTAGTTTTTCTCCTTTCACAAATATTGCACCATATTAAATCTATTTTCTTTCCCAGCTCCATATTTCTTCTTCAGATGTTTCCCATTCCACTCCTTTCTCCGTACACTGGGGACTCATTGTTCCATCATGCTGTGACATAAGCTGTATTGGATTTTCTATATGAAATTCTTCACGTCACAGATATCCCATAACTTCAACTTCTATCGGTTTAACTTCTTCTTGGGTGCCCTAACTACTATTTGGGTACCTTTACCTGCATTTCTCTTCAAATACCTTTGGAGCTGCTTTTATTGTACTGATTAGTTTGGATTTTGCTTTGCATAACTATTGCACCATATTAGATCTGCATTTCTTTACCATGTCCATGTTTCTTGTTTTATACTTTTCAAAACTCTCTAGGTTTTGTGTGTTATAGCTTTGCTCTTCCTCTGCCACTTCTTTCTCTAACATTCCAAAATTTCTTGGTCAATATAATGTTTTTCATTGATATATTATATTAATGAATACAGATTTGCATTTGAGGCTTTTCTGGTGCAAGTATTTTTCATTTCTCAAAATTCTCTCTTAATCTTTTTGAATATCTTCTATCTGTAAATTCTGACTTCTTGCATAATAGTAACAATACATAATTTTTTCCAGATCCTCAGTAGTCCATCCACTCTATCATCTTTATGGCTCTTTTTGGCATGTCAGTTTTTGGGGTTACTTCCTTCTGCAATAGAGGGCCATTCTCCCCTTGAGCCTGGCCAGAACCCAGTGTAGTAATGCTTCTGTTTTCCTTCCTGTCATAGTACTCACCTTATGAGAGCTGAGTTCAACCCCCCACTGCAGTCTTTAAATATTCTACACCTGCGATCACATCACCTTGGAGAAAAGGCAATAGTTGCTTTTTTGTTTTCTTAGAGATGGTGCAATGTTGGAGGCATTTCATTAAGTAATCATGGGTATGGGCTCAGAGTCTTTATACTGGGAAAGGTGTAGGGGTACAACACCCATTAAAGTGTATTAGTCATGTTCTGAACCAAGTATAAGAGACACATCCACAAATTTGGTTATTACCTAATTTATTATATACAATACCAAATTATACAGATTTGATACAAAAATTTGAGTTGTTTTTAAATTTTATACAGCTGATAAGGATGTCACCCTGAGAATTTTTAGAGCTGAAAATACCTATCAAGACATCATGAAAACTGAACTCACAATGCTCCACTCCTTAAAATAATGTATATTCTATACATTTCCGTACTAAATACCTGAAAAGGATTTTTCTAATTTCTTGCAATGGCAAGTCATCAAGTAAGTTTTGCAGGTGAAATACCTTACATTAAAAATAGGCATACTGTATATGGTAATGCAGTAGAGTGTTATTGTTGCTGAAGAAGATGGCAATATTTATCAAAAATGGTCTTGCACCTTTATTCCCTGCATTCAATAAATGTGAATTTCTTATGATTTCATTTTTTTTTTGTGGCACTGACATTGTTAATTTTGCTTGGATGTTGTTGGTCTTGCACACTGTTTCTGAGTGGATCTGTACATTTGGTTTGCAATCTGGTAGTGAAACACTAGTTTGAATCAGAAGCTATTCTTCTAGAGTTAAGTTATTTTTGCTTACTCACGATGCTTTATGATTGTATACACATCATTGTCTAATACCTGTCATGGGATCATTCCGTATATTTGATTATAGAGACAAACAGAGTAAACAAACAAACTCAAAAATAAACACCATGCAGTAATCTTCATTTTTGTAAAGAATAATAGCAACTAAAACATGAAAAGTTCAACTAGGAAAAAATATAAAACAATGATACCTCAGAACATGAACAATGCACTTTAAAAATACCTTAATGTAGACAGTTTCAACATTTGGCTTGTGGCAGTCAGATGAGGGTGTTGGGGCAGTCAGTTTAGTAGGTTGGGTGTCAGCAAATCTGGCATCATTAACGCAAAGTACACCTTGGTAAACTATAATGCTGCTGCTCTGCTAACAGTGCTTAATGAGAATGAGGATGTATTCAATAAACCTTTAAGAACTGGATAATTAAGGCATTCGTTTATATTAATTGAATGACAATGTTGATGCTTTATAAAGATTGTTGTTAGGTAGAGGTTTTCATTGACTGATGAAACACAAAGCCAAAGAACTGCATGCCTTTTCACATTGCAAAATACAGAGCACTTTTTAATGCATTTCACCATGCTTTCCTTTTGTTTAACTGCAAGATGTTATCCAGATAAGCACCCTAAATTTTTCATGTGAATTATTCTTGGATTCAGTAACTGACTGATTAAGAATTTAGGTGGGGTACTATCTCAAACTGATTGCATATTCAGACTTTAAGATTGCTCAAGCAAGTCTGTTTAATGATCTGTACAGACGTCTTAATATTTTGTTACATAACTTAATTCTACAGAAGAGGACTGCAATGTAAGTGAATCATAGAATGCTCCCTGTTCATGCCAATAGGGAAATGGTAGTAGAGTTAATCCATTCTCATTTTATTTATTTTATAAATGTCTACTGGACAATCAAACCATGGAAACAATTATATTATCTTGTCATACAACAGAAATTCCCAAAATGTATGACCAGAAGGTTTTAGAAGCTCAGAATGTGCAAAAAATAAAGATACCTTTTGAAGACACTCACCATTTTTTATTAATCTTTTTTTAAGCTAAATATAAATAAAACATAGTATGAAAATTGACATATATAAATTATTAATGCAACAGCATGCTTTTATAATTTCAAGACAGCAAGCTAGAATTTGAGAAATGGGATCCAGTGATGTTGGCAATGGCAGTTTGTACAACTACCATTTATGAAAATAAAATATCAGTGAAAACCACTTTTAATGATCATTAGGGTTGCTTTGTTTCTCACTGTTGTGCAATCATAGAGTTAGTATATAAACTGGAGGGATATGGGGTTCTCACACCACATGGGAGATGCAGCAGGTCTTTTCCCACAAGGAAGCTTTTTTTTCTTTTTTACTGAAATTGTTTTATAGCAGTTTGGATTCATACAAACACCACTCAAATTGCCATCAGCCAATCAACAAGATTCCCTTTGAAATATCTTTGCATGAAAATACATGGAAAGATCACCCAGATCAGCATCACCCCTAGGAGTTATTTCCTAACCTTAGAAATAAATATAAACGAGCCGTTTGCAAATAATGGTGAAAGCTTGTCAATTATTTGATGATAGTATTGATTGATTTATTTACTTGCAATTTTCAGTTGATCTCCAGAACACTAGCTTATGACTGTACTAGTAAAAGTGGCATCCAATAAAGATTAAATACTAGAAATGGATAAAATACAAGAATGGGATATGTTGGGTGCTATAGTAAATAAGTTGGATAATACTATATAACATAGAGGACACTGACTGGGCTTCTCATCATAACCAACTTATTATATGTTGAATACATGGCAGTGAAGAAATTAAATTGTGAAATCCATGTTGACAATGTATAATAAGAGTTATGATAAATGAGACTCGATCATACTTTTTCAGTTACAAAAAAATAGAAGGAAATCCAAATAAAAGTGCAGGAGTGCAACATGTTTTGCCAGCTTTGAAAGCTGGTGAAACACTTCAGCTGTTACATAGACAACAGTTTGGAATCAATGGCTTTAAAATCTTTTAGAGACTTAGTTTTTCCACACTTTCTGTGTATGTGTTTGGCAGAGTGAAACATCTAACAGATTTTAAAACTGTTTTAACTTCTGCCACTTTTCCTCAGCAACCACTGCTATCTGCTATCAATCACCAGTATCAAATCCATTCCTAATATCAGTTAAGGGTACTTAACCAGCTATCCTGTTTTTCAATCATAACCATGATACTCCATGCACTACAGTTATTTAAAGCACACAGAAATGTATACTGTCATGTCTGGAAAGTATATGTACACCTTAACTAATGTAGAAAGAATTCTTAAATTACAATTATTTTGATAAATCAACCTCACTACTTACCCACCAAAGCATGTGTTTTTGAACTGTCTTCAATGCGCCTCCATCTCTGAAAGAGATGTAAATGTTACACATCTGTCCCTGAATAAAATGTCCCCCCCCCTTTTTATATAGTGGAGATAGTTCTTACATTGTGAAAGCTCTTCTTACTTGTGGTCATTACTTGACCACATTTTAGCTAAGCTGAAGACTCAAATAAAGTACATTAAAAAAATCTCAAATAAATCATAGGAATATAATTAAACACATCTTTTAATGGACTTAATGCTCACTGATATACTGCTTGCCTGCTGTTGATTTTATACTAAATATGAATCTAGGTCTTCATACTTATTATCCTCTTCTTATGCTTTCAGGAGATAGGCATTATATATTCTAGATGGTTCTACTTCAGACTGTCAAACTGCTGGAACAATGAATTGCATATGACCGAGACCATATGCATGAAACCTCAGAACATCGAAACCTAAATTAAGAAAAAAAAAAAAAAACTTTATTTATTTATTTTTTGCTACAGCCCTGCACCTCCTCCCCCCTCATTCTCACTGCTACTTAAATATACCAACTCTGAGATTGCACTCACATAGAAGTGAATGGAATTTTTCCCTATGGTAATCTCCATGCAAATAGTTTGATGTTCTAAAAAACAATGATTTACTCTCAGTGATCCACCGTTCGGCATTCCTGACATTCGATAATTTGAAGGGGACCCATTTTAGATACATGTGTCTCAACTACTAAGTTGACAACTACTTTGGTACTAGTTACACTTATGTTGTTTAAGACTATATATCCAAATCATAAATTAATTATGCATACTGTACATTAATTTCTTGACATTAACACAGATTCCTTTATCCCTCAATTTTTTTTAAAACATTTCAGTACTTTTAGAATTACAGCTGCTTATTTCTCAGTAATATATGCCACAATAAGTGGATATTTTTGATGTTCAGCACTACATAAATCTGCTTCTTTCATCTTTTCCTGATTAGGGGTCACCACAGCAGAACTCTGGTCTACTAATGATTGGCAGTATATTTTTTTATGTGTGCCAGCTCAATGCCCAACCTTCCACAAAGGCACACCCATTCTACTCATGTCTTTCAAATTCCACTCGACCATGGGGAGGACATGCAGACTCCACACAGAAGGAGCTCCAGCTGAGAATCGAACAGAAGAACCTCTTGCTGTGAGGCAAAAATGCTACCGCTGCACCACCACGGCTTGTTTAGCACTACATTAATAAATAATAATATTTAATAAATTAGTACATAATAATAGGTATTCATAAGTAAAAATAAATAAAATAATTAATGTGGAGACAAGGCAAGGAAAAAACATATTATTATATTGTTCAAATGGTTCTGTAAGCAGATGCAGCTTGAATCATAATGTATACATTCTTGATTCATATTTTTTCTGTAATAACAAAAGTGACATCCTTTAAAGATTAAAACAACACAAGCTGAACTTTCCTTTAGATAGCCATATTGTTTTTGTTCTAACAACAAAAAATAGCATAAGTATGTCTCAAATAAAATGAATAGCTATCCTATGTTCTAAACTAGATGTTTTGAACATGCTTCATTTCATGAATTTATAATGGACATTCTAACCTGTGTTATCTCCAAAATACAGTCTGCTAAGTCTGTTTAATGTAGTGAGAGCTTTCTTTTTCAAAAAATTCACAAAAAGACTTCAGTAATAAGTTCTGTATTATACATGGGGCATCTATTAATTTACTGACCCCCGGATTTACTACTCCTCCATGCAGGATTAGCTTAGTCCTGCACAGAGGTGGCCATTTAGGAGCAGGATGGTAGTGCGCCATGCATAGTAATGAGGCATGCTGCCTGAGCTCTTAATCTTACATGGAGCATGTAAGAGTGCAGGGTGTGTGTCTGAGAGTCTGAGAGCAGAGCTCTCAGAATATACATGCCCCCACAATGAAGAACAGCAGAAAGGGGTAAGAAATGAATGAGACTGCTCATAGGTGTCCGCATATCCCCACCAACAGTCCCCCTCATGTACAATGGCAAAAATATACAGAAATAAAATGAACAAACCCATTTCTTTTTCTTAAAAAATCTAATTAAAGCTAACCATAGGTGCACGGATGTGCCCATTGCTTAGGTATGGTTAATGCAGCTTAAATGGCTGAAGAGGATAACAAGGAAGATATTTGCCAATGAAGCAACATAACAATAGTGTAGTGGGCAGAGCATTCACCTTATGAACAGGCATTCCCAGTTCAAGTCCCACTGCAGCACATTCCCTTTTCCATGGCAAAGCACATTATGACTAATATTTATGTTGCATAACCCACTAAATAACATATATTTATGAATTAGAGTACTGCAGTAAATGCACATGTGAGGTGTCAGTATCATAATGAATAAAGCACTAGTAAGCAGGTTTAAGTACCAATAAGCAGTAGTAAGCATATTTAAGCACTGGTAAATGGGTTTAAGCCCTTTCGCATGATAAGCAATGCACACACATGTTAAGCAATTCTGAAGCTAACTCTCTGTAAGCATATGTAACTGGAGGTTAGCATTGCTTACCCTTGTGCAAACCCACTTACAACTGCTCAAAAGTGCCTTAATCACTCTGTATCCAAGGGCCTTTGTTCTGCCCCAAAATAAATAGCCACGCAGATCTTGAACCCAGGACCCTACACACCATAGTCACAATAGTTAACCACAAAGCCATCACAGAAGTTCAGAAAAATGAGGTATCAGAAACAAATCTTCACCATAGTAAAATCAAACTGAACCTGTGAAAGGAATCAGCATACAGACATATGTGCATTAACCCACTACAAAACATAAATATGTGAACTGGAGTACAGCAGTAAGCTCAGAAGTCAGGTGTAATTGTAATAGAGTGTTGAAGTCCCCAATAAAACACAAGGACCCCATACAGTGTATGTACACATAACTCATGGATACCAGGCATACATATAAGGTGTAATGAATAATAAATCAATTCCAAAAAGGAATTATAATGCAAAGTCAAATGTAAGCAACATTAAGCATTGCACAGGCCAGCTTAGGAGTTGTAAGCAATGTGTAGGCTAGCTAACTCAGTGTATCCAGAGGTATACCTCTTTAACAATGCCAACACTAGGTAAGCAGGCTTGTGCATAACCTAGCCTTTTCAAAACTGGCCAATCATGGAAAAGTGTGGGAAATCGTCCCTACTTAAACCCAAGATGCGGGAATACATCTCATAACTGGTTGTAGCTTCCCCTTGCAGGCACCATGTCAGGAAGGGGAGAAGGTGTGCACTTTTGGGCGCAGTGCTGGTGTATCCAGGAGTCCAAAGTCATGGCAGGACTCCTTGACAAAGACCATGATCAGAGACTGCTGCATGGGCCAGTATCAGAGCTCCCAATATAAGGTGGAGGCCTGTGACCATCTCGCCCATGACCTCACCAGTGCCACTGTCATACCCCAAACTGGTGAACAGGTCAGGCATCACTCTGCAGACCTGAAGCTGCATAAGGGGGACCTCTTGGAGCAGTGGATCTAAGAGGCTAGAGCGGCAGGGGATGTTCCAGTTGTGTGTAAGTCATACCTCTCAACCTGGAAATATCAGAAATCTGGACAAAGGACAAGAAAAATAGGTACAAATCTGTACACTGATTAACAAAAGATTTGCATACATAATTATGTAATCCCACCCACTCCAATTGAATTATGGGATACCAACTTTTAAATGCAAACTGAAAAACAGACAAAATATTAAACACAAAATAAACAGAACAATAGCATTTTATATATGCTGATATTTGAGCCTTTATCAAACTTTGAACTTGTGAAAAACTAATACACAATTTTCTTTTATAAAAATAAAATTAACTGCTTCCCTGCATTCTCTCTCTACTTCTGCCTCTATTAACAAAGTCTTGTTTGGTTCAAAATTTAAAATACATAGATTTCTAAAAAAAAATAGTAACAATAAAAATACAGCTTGCTAGAAGTACACAGAGTACATATTAATTATTCTAAAAAATAGGTAAAGGTAGAAAAAAGAGTTATACAATGCTAAAAAACAAATTGTTAAACCATCAGCTTCCCAAAACAAAACTAAAGATCAAATATAATAAAGCCTGAGTGCTTGTAATCCTATCCCACAGAATAATGACCAGAAAAGGACATGTTCCAGTATTTTTTTCTGACAGGAGAAAGTCAGTGGTGCTATCAAGATGTTCTCCTCTAGGAAACTATTTCTAATACATGTAACAGTCACATATTGCCTTTACATCTAGTCACTCACATATGGCATCACACACAGCTATACTGTGACAAGGATATTATTTAGTTTTTCTCAGAATCAGTAAATCAAGAGGCACAATCACAGGATGTTCTGCGACTGGTGAATGCATAGTGAATAATGTGATACCAACAAAATAAATGTATCCTACACACAGAAATCTAACAATGTGTCCTGTAGTGTAAACAAACTTTCGATTCTGCCAAAATGAACCTCTTAATGGGAATGTCTGATTTATTTTTTGTAAGTACTGTACATGCCAAAACATAGATATGAAAGAATATTAAAGTTGAGAGGACTATGAAATCCATGGGGAAGGGGGTATTAAGTCCTATTCAGGCACAGCAGGATGGAATGTACCAAAAATATAATCTTGGATTCAGACCATGGCAAGACGAGTCACCAGGGATAGAACCAGCCTGCCTGTGGGAAGATGCAGCTTATTTCCCACACAGATTTTAAGCAAAATAGTGGAACACACAGAAAAGCAAGAAAAGTGAACATTTAAGACAGTGCTGGTGTTAACCAGAGCATACTCATGACAATTTCATCAATAAATGTGTATCAAATAAGCAGAATGTATGACTTAGGATCAAACTTGAGGAAAACCAGGTGCATCGATGTGTATGTTGGTCCTGAATAAATGACAATGGGGGGGGGGGGTGAATGAGTATGGATGTGCACTTTACAATGTCATCCATTAATGTCTTTCACTACTGCCTTCCTGCAGAGCAGTTTTAACAGGTTAAATGAGTGATGATTGTGCAGTAGTACTTAACATCTAAGGTGATCAAATGTTCTCAAGCCATAGATAAGTGAGGGACAATGATTTTCCCAATGGATACACACACTACACATAGAAATTATTAAAATGCAAAAAAGCAAACATACACCACTTCAAACCCATACATTTTCCTGCTAAACTTTTCAGTGTATCATAGAACAGATATGTGGCTGAGGCAGGTATGGAAATAAGGTACACAAGGAAAGCTGGTACTAGAACGCAGAAGTCCAGGAAGTTATCAGTAGAAAACAGTAGAAAACACAGGCATGGCTAAGAAGGAATTCTGGTTGGCTAACAAAGAAGCTAAGACAGCAGTCAGAAAAGTAAAGAATAAGACATCACAGGGCTAACTACCATCTTCTGGAAAATGACTCAGCAGATGGCACAAAGAAATGCTATTAAGCTGCAAGGCAAGGACACGGATACCAGAAACAACCTCTCCACCTTTCAGCAACTAATAAATGAAGAAAATCCCACAGAAACTATACTGCCCCATACACTGTCTACAATTGTTTTGTCTTTTTGGCTTTTCCCGGTTAGGGGTCTCCACAGCGGAATTCTGGTCAGTTAATGATTGGCAGTAGATTTTTATGGTGCCGAGGTGCCAGCCCAATGCCCAACCTTCAGCGAAGGCACGCCCATTCACACATGTCTTTCGGAGGCCACTTGACTGTGGGGAGGACATGCAGACTCCATACAGAAGGCACTCCAGCCGATAATCGAACAGGAAAACATCTTGCTGTGAGTGCATCCCCCCTAGACTCAATAATACAGGGCCATGTACAACTGTTGCATACACTGGCTTCTGGAGTGCATAAGGGTACACATGTATTGTGTAGGTGAAGCCCACACATATATGGCCCCAGCCCCACCATATGTGTGAGGGGATACAACAGCAGTGGACTGATGGCAGGAATGGCAGCATGATATACGCACAGCCCACTACAGAACAACCCCCGATAGCATGCCATATGTGCAAAGCTTGGTATGTAGGTGGAGGACAGAGGCTGTAACACAGGCCCATATGTAGAAAACTGTTGTCATACACTAAGCAAGTTGCTGGTGTTACAGGATAATCTGCAATATACCCATAGTCAGGGATTTGAGGTTAGAAACATAAATGGATGTAGCCATGTACTGATAGCACTCAACACACATACGCTGCCAGTGAAATATCTAACACAGGGCCTGTGTCGTGGACAGAAAAAAACATGATAGGCACACCTCTGGCCATCAAGAGGATAGTCCCACGGTTGAGAGCTATGCAGACAGACTGCATTCCAAGGTAAACTAGTATGTACACACAAACCCTGTAACACCAGTACTATACAAAGCATAACACAACTCTACTCACACTCTGTCTGTAGTTCTGGAACCTCCTACAAATATGTAGCTGGCCTGAGTGTGCAGGTTCTCCTGTAAAAAGTATTGCTACCTGCTGTCTGTAACACTGATGCCCACACACAGGAAGTATGTCTATCACTCAGGAAAGGTAAAGGGAGCACACCCACATGATGTAGGGATTTATAGTAGGTGGTTGCCATAACACTGGTAATTGGAAATACTAGATAGAGTGAGAGAGAGAGAGAGAGAGAGAATTTCCAAAATAAAAAGTCCAAGGCAAAGGCATATTAAAAGCCACAGGAAGAAAAACCATCATTCATCATTCATTCATCAAGACATCATTCCCACAACAGGTATATGAAGTATATATACATGTAATAGAATGTAGTAAATGTAGTACCTGGTCCATAATAATGGAATAGATGATGTGGAATGATTTATATGTACCATCAGGTGTTGTTGTGACGATGTTCAACTGAACAACTGCTATGGACAATAGAGTCTGTCCCTGTGGGTAGTGGGTCATAGCCGTCAACTGTGCAGGTCAGCATTGACTGACAAGATGTAAGCCATCAAAGTGTGTGTTGTGTAATGGGAAGTATGTATATTACATGTCCAGTAGCTGGTGGTGGAAGTAATGCCATTATAATGGACACGTGGGACCCACGGTCCACCACTGGCAGGATATTCAGGTTAATCTGCAATGTAGCATGCAGGAATGCCATAGGTATGTAATAGGGTTACCTGCAATTGGGTCCTACATATACCCCCCTAATGTCAGGCTATGTCCATATGTGGCTCCTGTTTGTGTTGTAGCAAGACAGAACAGTACAGCTGTGCAGGAAGGTGTTTTATGCATATATATGTACATATGTATGTCCACAAATATACAGATACCCATGTGTAGACATATATATGAGCACATATATACATCACATATATCTATACATATACAGATATATACTTATATGCACATGTCTACATATATACAAAAACACACACAAACATATATGTATGTAAAGACATGTCCCCTATATTACTACCACAGTGATGCATGCTATGTGTGAGGCACCAGCACACATAGCAATACAAATGGATATCTAAAGCTGGCAGTGTGTGCAACATGAAAGGGTATGTCACATGTTAGTCCCTTGTTGGGACCACATTGCCCCAGTCTGTGAAGTATACAATGGGAATATGGGGAAGTATGGCAGGTATACTTGTGGAGGTGGTCAGGGTTGATAGATGTAGAGAACAGTCTACAAGGGTGGTATGTGATGCATGTGGTGGGGAAACACCATGGATGGTGTGTGTGGGCTGTGATGTGGATGCCCCATGGGCCCCAATATGGAAAAAATGGGAACAAGCCTCCCATCCACTGTTACTCACACCAGCAGCCCATGTCCTGAAGATGCCTGGCCTGGAGGCTGTGCAGGAGGAGCATGTCAGCCCTGTGAATGTGTACTGGGTGCCTCAGACTGATGTAACACATCCCACATGTCTGTGGAGCCTGGTATGGAACAGACCCTAGGCCTGACCTCAGGGGACAAGAACATGTCTGTGTCTGCCCCCAGGGGGGAGGGCAACATCCCCTGGGTTGCTTCCACCTGATGGTATTGCTGGACCAGTACATGAGGAGGCCCCAGGTTGGGACATACATGTGATGTGGCTAGGTATCATAGGCAGATGGGTTTGGAGAGGTGGTTCTTTTGGCCAATAGTACATATAAATGTTATTGTGTCACTGTTATAGAACATATGTTGGTAGTAATAGTCTACACAATCCCGGAACATGTCCAACAGCATGCATAGATATCCCCAATAGCACAGAATGTCATATGTGCAGCAATCTCAAAGCATCCATACCACTGGCATATATGGAACCATAGTGACCCTGACAATGGCATGCAGGTGAGTAGTCTGTAATAGGCCAGCAATGAGAGTGTCCACACAGGGGATATGGCTACAATCACATAGCAGAAAGTGTGGTACAATACAATATCTGTCCCACTGGTAGGTAAGCTGTAGCCACACCTAGTGAGTTGTGTGTACAGTTTGTTAAAGTTCAAGGTCCCATGCCTATCACCCCATTTGTAAAACACTGTTGTGCTGGTACTGCAAGGCTTGTGTAGCCGATGTGGCAGAGTTTAACAGGGTACATGTAATGTCCCATACAACAGCAGCCACAAGTGACTATGGCAATGGGTGTTGCGTTGGTTGTGAAGGCCCTCATGGAATTCCCAAATACAGGTGTGCTAACACACAGGCACTGCTATACTCAGTCATACACATGTACACATGTGTCAGTACAGGGGTGCATCCCTGCAGGTGGTCATAGCTGTGTACGTAGCTATTGTCCAAGGGGAGATGGATTGTGTAGGGGTTGTGTGTATTGTGTTATCCTGCCACCTGTCAGGTGGCAGCAGGCAATCTACCGACAGACACTACTGTTGTGACCCTCAGGGTGAGAATAACATGCATCAGCTAATCTTCCAGGTGCCTCCTGCACATGGCCACTGAGGTGATCAAGTTGACATGTATGCAACATGCATTACAACACATGGTTAGTGTCTGTGATGGAGACCTGTACCCAAGCATGTTCAGCTGACTGTGGTAGTGTAGTGGAGGTACCTGTGGCATCTGATGCGTACAAGCTGACATCTCCTATATGTGCCACTTCTTAAACAACTGGGCAGACATTTCAGTGTCAATCAAGCTTAGGTTGCCTGTACATATCCCAGCTAGATAATTGCCATCCGCACATCTGTACATGGACTGACAGTCATCAGCTTGGCAAGTAGCTATGCAGTAGCATGAGTATGTTGACAGATAGACGTTTGACAACAATATGTATGCCATAACTACATGTTGGATGCCCTCACTAGCATGTGCTGTACAGTCAGCAGTCTACAGTTATATTCCACATGATGGATCATTACCCAGTAAGGGGTATAGACTGTGACACAGCTCACACACCAGGGATACAAATGGGAGGCCTCAGTGTCCAGCCATGCTCGCAGGTGTGCCTGTTGTCAGTACTACATTAAGTACTCTGCTCTTGCCTGGGTTAGCACTGTCAACAGCAGTACTGCCATGATACACTACATGCCAGTGTGATAGCACGTACCCTGGGCTACTATGCCTGTATGTAACACATTCACATGGATAGCAGTGCTGTACAGGCTTCATATATGTCTGTGTCCCACACATGACACTCACACCCCTTGCTACTGTAATGACAGCACATAGGTGCATGTATTGTACATGGCATTACATACATTTATAACAGGTTATCAGACTGGGTTGTGTGTCCCGGTTACCAGGGCTAAGCTATGCTTTGCAAGTATCAACATTACTGCAATATAAGAGCTAAGCTGATTTGCGCACTGGTAAGTGCTGCCTACACTGTGTAAGTGCCAGTACATTTACCCATAGCTCAGTACTACTTAGCTTCACACAAAACCACACAGACTCGCTTAAAGTAGCACAAAACTGCCTTAACCACTCTGTAGCCGACAGCCCATGTTCTGCCCAGCAACAAAATGAACAGCCCTTGCAAGTGTTGAACCCAGGACCTTTTACACTGAAGTCACAGCACTTAACCACTACACCATGACTACAGTGAAAACAGCTGTTGTTTTACCAATATAGCTGTCAATACACATATTGAGTAGTAATGAACAATTGCCTTTAGTTCCTAAATTGTGTAGTCCTTGTTATTAATATGACTGTTGCATCACATATGTAGTTTTATCATAATGTGCACATAGCAGATATATATGTTGAGATACATCTGGGAAGGTATACGCAACCATGGCATTTACTCATGACAGGAATATGGTCGTATACATATAATAGGACTATATATGTCTACATGTACATACACATGTATACTCATTCATATGTCTGTATACACATCTGTATAGTGCTACATATATATGGTCATGTGTACATCTCTTTGTATGTATATATATATATATATATATATATATATATATATATATACGTATATGTATATATAGATATATGTCTATATAGCTATATATGTATGCACATCCTATGTGTACAGATATGCCTAGTTATGTTGGTATATATGTAGATATCTATAACTATATGTGCAAACATATCTATTTTGATATACTTACTACTGTAAATATATATATAGATAACCATACGTATATATGCATATGTATCTCTATCTGTATATGTGTAGACATATATTGCTTTGTATATGTATATATCTGGGTGTTTATATGTAAATATATATATATATATATATATATATATATATATATATATATATATACATATACATAGATATCTGAATAATTTTATATACATATATTTTCACAATATGTCCTGAACATGGACTGTAGTCCTACTTTAGCCCCTATAGTCCCAACTCCATAGTGCAAGAGGATGTCAAATGTGTATAGGAGATGTATTTGTAGACTATTGCTACTGTAGTAGGGATTGTCTTCACAGACATGGTGTGTGTGTGGGAGGTCACATCTCCTTTTAAAATGTGTGCCATTGGCTACTGATAGACATCCTAAGGACATCATAGTACAGTACCGCTGCTAGCACGTCATGCTCCTGTGGACAACAGCAGAGATATTAGCTAATATATGTAGACATTCTGATGCACTTTGGACAGTCCAGAGCTCTGTATGACATACATGACTGTTAAAGGAGGACCAGCAGCAGTACATCTGGCAAGTATCTGGACATGACATCTCACTGGGTACATACACTAAGCTGCTAGACATGTAACAAAGCACTGTGCAGGCTACAGGCAGACTGACACAACACTGGCCTACATTTCCTACGGGGGAATTCACATGTACCTGCATATATAGCAGGCTCTACAGGCATGTCACAGCACAGAGTACAATACATCAGTGTGAAAGTGCATAACCACAGTCAGTGTGAAAACAGCCACAGCCACATATGGTAAGCTAGCGTTATATTACAGTATAGGACTATTTGTTCAACACCATCCTCATATGTGCCACTCACACACTAACCCTATATATACTGGGCTGGTACAAAGTGTGGTCTGATACCTGTCTGTGGTATGGGACATGTGTGTGTATGGCCCTACAAACATGTGAGCTGATAGGGTAACATACAGTGGAGCAGCAGGTAACATCAGATAGAACAGGACCACGAACTATGACATCTACCACAATCTGTACACAGGCCAAAGTACATACTATCAGTACACACACTGTCACCTTACGTACACAGACCTCAGTACTGTACACACAACCACAGAATGTCCAGGTGATATCATCAGATATAAACCCTACTATAACGTGTAGCAGTTTGATATCTCAAGGGCTTGTTATCAGTTATGATGTCACTAATTATGGTGTACAGCACATATGCACCTCTTACTGCATGACATATGTACAAAGGTTGACAGAGTTGTGGCTAGATGCACATACACAGAGCCAATAATGACATGTTGCTGTGATAACCTCATACATTTACTGTTGTAACATGATTTGTTGCAGCATATGTCCTATGAGGGATATGAAGTCAGTAACTGTCATGGCTGTCACCATCTACAGACTGCAATCCTCACACTACTTTCTGCATTCCACAGATAGGTGCTCTGTGGATAACACATGAAACAAAAGGCACCACACACTGCCCAGTCTGCAGATGACCCTGCAGATGGGGTTTCCTCATAAACATAGCACTGACATGGCAGTTATTAAAACATGTAGGACAGCCATATCCACACACACCCTGTTAAACTACCATTACTCCAAATGCAGTATAGCAGCATTTACAGTCTGTAGTCAGGTTGGGCACATCCCCTCCTGTGTGTTGCCCTGTTTCCACAGTGTATGTTGTTAGAGATAAATCCCCAATCCATCTGAGATGCTGTTTGCCAAACAACAGAATGAGTTCCTGCTCACAGTGAATGAAGAGGCCCAACACCAACATGATGTTCCTAGATATTGGAGTGTGTTTCCATGCAATTGGCAATGGGAATGTTACCACAGCTGTTCCACATGTAATCAGCTAGAAGAGGGCTGCAATGCATGCAGGAGCCATCAGCTGATCATGAGTATCAATTAAAATACACATGCTACTGCCTAAGCAAAGCAGGTGTAGGTCTCCACATCCAACTGAGAGGGAGTAAGAGAGGCAGACAGAGGCAAAGTAAAGTCAGGGAGGAGTGGGAGAGTAAAACATAAGCATGTTTGTATTACAAACATATCAGCACAGGGTATCAAATCCCTGACGACTATACAGTGCTATCATATTTCTATGCAGTTATCAGATGCACCACAAAGGTTACATGCTGAGGAGCCCTCAAAACGTATATATGTGATGGTGAGTGGCATCTGCAACAGGGATATGGTAGCTATATGGTAGGTGTAGTACATGTGCCTCTCTTCATGAACAGGTGCCAGTATCAACACAGCCACACTCTCACAGGGATGAACACACATTAACACACATGGCAAGGCCAGGAATACAACTCATTACTAGTGAGATTGCCACAACACATTACTGTGCAGGCATCACATGCACCACAAGGGGTCATACAGAGGTTATATGGGCAAAGGGTATGTGGAGGTGTCTGACATTGGACAGCTTGCTTCAGTATGTCAGTGAGGATTGTACTGAGTGTGAATGTGATCATATGCATCATACAAACACACACACACACACAAACACACCCACACCCACCCACACCCCCCCACACACACACACAGGGTACAAGTACTTACATGCATGGGTGCATTGTTTCATGGGTGTGTAGTGATTGTGCCAAGGCTAGGTGATGGGTATACCTTGGCATCAGCCCACATGACAATGGTCTGCATTGTGGCTCAGGGGTGTAGTTTCTGGATTTGCCTACACAGGTGGGTATTGTATTCACCATCCAGTCACCTGGGGGACTATTGTGCATGGCTAATGCTGTGCATTGCTTGCCATGTATGTGTTCCTTAGTCTATGACATGGACGGTGTCTGTGATGTGCACACCTCCCACATGCATTTAAAGTGACATGTGGAACTGTACCTGGGGTGTCTGGCCCATGTTGTGTACACAGATTATCATCAGATGTGCCAATCCTGGCTTCATATGGTGGGAACTGGTAATGGACAGCAGGTTTACCCTGCACCTACATTGATAGCATGATACCGGCATTCCCTGGTGTCAGTGTTATCTGTCCATACAGGGCATGTTTTCAGGCATGGTATGTCCTTTTTGGGCCACATTTGATGGCACCACAGGTGTTGTAGGTGTCTAGTGGGGAACATGGGGAAGGTGCACTGTTGGCATGTACATGCCTACGGGACAGGGTGCCATGCCCTCTGTAGCCTACTGCAATCACACCATGGTTACTATAGTAGAGAAAACAGGAATGAGGAACTCCACGATGGTACAGCAGACAAAACACTTCTTTATTGTAACCAAAAAAGAACAGGAATGATGAGCGCTTTCTCGTACACAATGTACGCTTCTTCAGATCTAAATTAAGTAAAACATGATGGCTCTTATATAGTGCTTCTAACCAATCATTCAATAATTAAATAACCTAATTGGCTAGACAGAGTATGTAATTAAACATTCAGAATAGCTCTTATCATTCAACAGAAGCCAAGAAATGTACTTCCTGTTGCTGCAAAACAGCAGCTTCATTTTAAACTTTCATATATTTCAAATATTTCCTTTGTATAAAAAACATAACGAATCATTAGTGTCCCAACATTATTCAAATTCATGGTTGGACTAAAAAGAGTCCAGAATATAAAACTTAAATATAATAGACAATTGATCGACATTAGAAAACATCTAAAAAATCTAACGGCATTATATGCTCAAACTAAAATATATATAAACATAACGTCAAATAAAACAATTACTCATTAAAAAACTATTTAGTAAATCGTAGCACTATGAGAATCCAATGATTCTCTTCGTAAATATCATAACGCTCACATCCGTTCATATATTGCATTAGTATAGTAAAATAAAATCACATTCAAAATACTATGCAACATTTAGTATAAAAGGCATTCGCTATGAACCTCAATATGTACAGCCCTTAGAGGAAGCGTTCGGTTCAATAAAAACAGTCTGTCAATAGAGCCAACAATCTGTACTCATTTGATGTTAAAACTATTTATAAAAACACCTTGTTAAACATGGTTAAATATATGAGTTGTAAGTTTCTAAACAGTCACCTTTCACCTCATTAAGGTGCTATATGTAAATATGAACTACTTGTATTATTTATTTATTTATTTATTATGTGTAACTATCCAAATAAATATATGCATGTATATGTAGCTATGCAAAAACAAAATTAAGGAAAGAAAAACAGTAATAATAAAAGCATATTCTATTTCAGAAGCATATATCAAATATATATTATTTTATTATATTAGAGTGTGTATATAACTATATCAAGCTATCTGATCTATAAAGTATAATGTATAGACCTTATGAATATAGTGTTCATTACTAATTGTTTTGTTTAGTTAATGTTTCTTACTTAGATATAAAGAAATGAACACAAGACTGATGTAAATTTTCTAGTAAACTATACTCATATAGTCCCGGTTTTCAGCATCAAAAATCTGAGAACAAAGAAAATCTTTGATATTAAAACCAACCTATTATAAAGTGCATGAAAATAGGTGTTCAAATATGCTGTGTCTTATTAAATATCTAAAATGACAACATATATATATAAATAAACATACATATACAATACAAAAATCAATGAATAAAAATCTATTACAGATGCTTTAAAACATAATAATGAGAGTTCATATCTTATCATATAAATAACCTCTTATATTCAGAAAAAATAATAATAAAACATTATAACCAGGAGTTTGGATTATCACTATAAAAGTGGATCCAATAAAGGGGTCCCTAGAGAAAATATAATAACCATTTGGTTAGACTAGGTGTATAATTTCATTCAGATGTTACCACTAAATATTTTACTAAAACGCCAGTAATACATAAAGGGAACGCAATCTATTATTTCAGACTTCTTTTCTTCAGGACTGATCTAAGACTTACATACTGATTAAGACCTGGAGTATGATGCGCTTTAAATTTTAGGATCCACTGTAGCTCTATATTTTCAAGATCATTGAAAGTGTCACCTTCCCTACCATTGGGATGTACCAACTGCAATGTCCTGAAGCTAAAACTATGTTCTGTATTATTCAAGATATGTTTGCTTAAGGCACTTTTTGGATCTTTCTTTTTAATATCATGAGTATGATTGTAAATGCGCTCCTTTAGGGACCTTGTGGTCATCCCAATGTAGAATGCATCACAATTCAGACAATTAGCTAAATAGATCAGATTGGAGCTGATACATGTTGCTCTAAACCTAGGTTCAAATTTGACATTTAATTCAGGATGTGTAAAGTCTATCTCTTTCGAAATATATACACACATGTTGCATCGATTACATGGAAAAGTTCCTTTTTTCTGCCTATGACATGATTCCCCTTCTAGATCCTTCTGTAACTTAGTATCAGCTCTACTCATCTCACATTCTGATTTCTCAATGCATAATAATCTCTTAAGGTTCTTGCTATTTGTGTACAAAAACCTGGGTTTTATTCCCACCATATTCTTTATGTCACTATTGGTAAGCAATATACCCCAGTTTTTACGAATAATACTGGTGATGTTACCATTATCACTAGTATATCTAGTCAAAAAAGGTATAACTTCTTTAGACAACTTGGGCAAAATGTGGGTTTCGCAATAAGCCTTACTAGATGTAGAGGGGGTGGGGGTTCCTATTACTGATGCTTTAGCCTGTTGTATTAATTGTTCATTATAATTTCTTTCTATGAACATATCATTTAACTTGTCTATTTGTTTACTTCTATCTTCTTGCTTATTACACAATTTTTTGACCCTCAAAAATTTACTTTTAACAATGTTCAGAAATATATGTCTGGGGTGCATACTAGTGAATTCTAACAGGGTATTCTTCCAACACGATTTCCTGTAGATGGTATGATCCAATTTTCCATACTCATTCTTGGTAATAGTTATATCTAGAAAATTTATGTTGTTCAATGAGTGTTCAAATGTAAATCTGAAGAAAGATGTCGTCCTTTCTAAGTCATCTATCATAACCAGGAACTCATGTATGGTTCCATTCCATAGGATAAGTATGTCATCTACGAATCTTTTGTATAGAAGTACCTTCTTGAAATAAATGTGTTTAAACAAATGCATGCATTCCCAGTAGTAGACGACAAGGTTTGCATAGCTATTTGCACAGGGGGTGCCCATGGCCACCCCCCATTGTTGCAGGTATAGCTTCTTGTCATATCTGAAAACATTGTTATTTAGTATAAGGTCCAAGATGGCATTCAACAGAATTTTCTCATCATTGTTATAACAGTCATATTTAAGTAAAATACTTCTAATGGCTTCAGAACCATACCCGTTGGGAATAGATGTAAATAGGTTCTTCATATCCATAGTAATAAGAATAGTTTCTCCAGAAACACCATCTTCAAGATTATCTAAGACCTCTAATAATTCATAAGTGTCTTTCAGAATCGAGCCTATCTCATTGATAATAGGTCTAAGTTTCTTCTCAACGAAAACAGACATTGTCTCAGTGACCCACCCTTCCCCCACTACTATAGGTCTTAAAGGTGGTGGGATTATCCCTTTGTGTATCTTTGGTAATCCTTTTATGTAGGGAATCTTAGGTTGTTCTATCAACAAATATTGGTATAATTCTTGGTCTAACTGCCTGCACATCAAGAAGTCATAGAGTTCTTGGTGTACAGAAAAAATGATTTTGGTAAGATCACTGTCACAGATCTCTTTATATGTGTCTGTTTCTCTCAACATAGTAAGCATAGAAGTATTATAGGCAGTATGATCTAAAATTACCACCCCACCCCCTTTATCTGCAGGTCTAATAGAAATTCCTTTATCATGCTGTAAAGCATAGAGAGATTCCCATTCAGTGTGAGACAAGTTAGCATATAAGCTGGTTTTCCTTGTGTTGTTAAAATAATTATAAAAATCCAATTCACAGGCTTTGATAAAGCATTCAGTGACAGGTGTTAGTGTAGGTGTAAAAACGCTTTTCTTTCTGAACCTCTCAATGCAATCTTGATTACAGGTATTATACTGTGTTTTGTTGTTAAACATACATCTTAAATTAATTTTACGTACAAACAGCCGCAGGTCAGTGAGAACTTCACTTATATTACTAACCTGGGCTGGAATGAAGGATAAACCCTTATTCAAAAGGGTATAATCAGTCCCTGTAAGAGTCCGTTTAGATAGATTAAACACTAAGTCTGTTGTTCTCTTCTCCGATTTCTGTTGTGCGATACCGTTTCTTCCCCTGAAAACTTCCTTTTGGTGCGGCCTCTACTTCTTGACCTGCTTTGAAAATTCCGCCGAAATTTTAGCGGAAGAGGTAAAAAACCCTCAATGTTGCCATGTTTAACTTTCGGTTTGGCTCCTCGCAGATTTTCATCTTTCTGAGCCAGCGCTTGCTGATTACAGGGAGGAGTGTCTCTGATGATGTTATTATGCATATGCGTCAAGGAAGGGGACGCCGAAGGTAACGTAGATGTAGCAGCTGTTTCACTTAAGGTGGAACTTACATTCATTACTGTTGAGGCATAGCTCTGGTTAAAAGAGAGTCCTTGGCTGGAATTCATATCTATAGGAGGAACAGCATGTTCTTTGTTCCGAGTTTCAATGTATCTTGGCCAAGAAAATACATTATTATTGGCAAAGTCATTATGATCCCTGTGCAATTTACGTGTTTTCAATTGCTGTAGCTTGTCACCATATGCGAACACTTGAGTAAACATACTGTCCAACCTCTGCTGGAAACTTTCCTCCTTAAAGGTAGTGGAAATGTCTTTGCTCAAAGATTCAGCTTGTAGATGGAGATCCTTCTCAATAGGTAGAAAATGCTCAATCAAGAGCTTTATATAATTGAACCCCAAATCAAGATTCAATTGTTGCCATTTCCGTAGTAGCTCGGGATGAGTTTCGCCATAGGAAGGCATGACTAGTACTCTCATGCCTCTGGGGATCAACTTAAAATGAAGACATGCTTCCAGATGACGCCTCTGCCAAGTTAGTCTATAAAGCTTATATAATGTATTCTCAAGTTCACGAAACATAATGTTGAAATTCTTCATACTATCAACATTACCTTTATCTATATTAGGTGTAGTAGCCATATGTTCCATATTAATGTTCAATAGCGGATTCTCTTTAGATTCCAATAAGCTATTCCATTGTCGTTTCGATTTATTAGGAACATAGTCCAACTCTATTACGTTTGCATCCATCACGTGTGGTTAGCCAGGGATAAAGTATAGAAACAAATGTACGTAACACAATCCCAGCAATAAACCTCCAAGGTCCTCACCTCCAAACGCAAAAATTCAAGTAGAGAAAACAGGAATGAGGAACTCCACGATGGTATAGCAGACAAAACACTTCTTTATTGTAACCAAAAAAGAACAGGAATGATGAGCGCTTTCTCGTACAAAATGTACGCTTCTTCAGATCTAAATTAAGTAAAACATGATGGTTCTTATATAATACTTCTAAACCAATCATTCAATCATTAAATAACCTAATTGACTAGGCAGAGTATGTAATTAAACATTCAAAGTAGCTCTTATCATTCAACAGAAGACAAGAAATGTACTTCCTGTTGCTGCAGAACAGCAGCTTCATTTTAAACTTTCATATATTTCAAATATGTCCTTTGTATAAAAAACATAACGAAACATTAGTATCCCAACATTATTCAAATTCATGGTTAGACTAAAAAGAGTCCAGAATCTTCTTCTTCTTTCGGCTTTTCCCAGTTAGGGGTCGCCACAGCGGATCACCTTGTCCGCACATTGAATGGCAGTGGAGTTTTTACGGTGTCGAGTTGCCAGCCCGGCGCCCAACCTTCCACAGAAGGCACACTCACACGCACACCTAGGGCCAATTTAGAGTATCCAATCCACCTGCAGCATGTCTTTGGGATGTGGGAGGAACGAGCACCGGAGGAAACCCACGCGACCACAGGGAGGACATGCAGACTCCGCACAGAAGGCACCCCAGCCGAGGATCGAACCGGAGAACCTCTTGCTGTGAGGCGGCAATGCTAACCACTGCACCACCATGGCCGCCCACTAAAAAGAGTCCAGAATATAAAACTTAAATATAATAGACAATTGATCGACATTAGAAAACATCTAAAAAATCTAAAGGCATTATATGCTCAAACTAAAATATATATAAACATTACGTCAAATAAAACAATTACTCATTAAAAAACTATTTAATAAATAGTGGCACTATGAGAATCCAATGATTCTCTTCGTAAATATCATAACGCTCACATCCGTTCATATATTGCATTAGTATAGTAAAATAAAATCACATTCAAAATACTATGCAACATTTAGTATAAAAGGCATTCGCTATGAACCTCAATATGTACAGCCCTTAGAGGAAGCGTTCGGTTCAATAAAAACAGTCTGTCAATAGAGCCAACAATCTGTACTCATTTGATGTTAAAACTATTTATAAAAACACCTTGTTAAACATGGTTAAATATATGAGTTGTAAGTTTCTAAACAGTCACCTTTCACCTCATTAAGGTGCTATATGTAAATATGAACTACTTGTATTATTTATTTATTTATTTATTATGTGTAACTATCCAAAGAAATATATGCATGTATATGTAGCTATGCAAAAACAAAATTAAGGAAAGAAAAACAGTAATAATAAAAACATATTCTATTTCAGAAGCATATATCAAATATATATTATTTTATTATATTAGAGTGTGTATATAACTATATCAAGCTATCTGATCTATAAAGTATAATGTATAGACCTTATGAATATAGTGTTCGTTACTAATTGTTTTGTTTAGTTAATGTTTCTTACTTAGATATAAAGAAATGAACACAAGACTGATGTAAATAACCATGGTTACTATCAGTGGGCAATATGCAGGGTACTACCAACATACTGGCTGTTGCATAGGCAATTGTGTGTGTGTGTGTGTGTGTGTGTGTGTATGTGTGCATGAGACATGGGTTGAGAGTGTTCTCTGGGTAATACTAAGGTTGCTAACTTTATTTGCCTGGCCTTGATGTCACATGTAGGGGTATGGATTTGCACCCCAGCCTCTCACTTATTTCACATCTGTTATCCCTGAACGGTGGACATTGTGATATATACTAGGGCCACCATATAAGAAATTTGCAAAACCTGCTCCACATTGATCGCAGTTGTTACACACGAGCAACCACCTCCACACAGGATATACGTTACACACAGACACACACACACACACACACACACACACACACACACACACACACACACACACACACACACACACACACACACACATGCCTTTCATGTCTGGGATTAGGGCTCCTGCTTATCTAGTTTATTATACTACAGCATTACTCAGTTATAGGACACATCATGGAGATTACTGGAGTACTCTTTCTCCAAAGGTGTATTTCACAATGAATGACATCAGCAGGATTGCCAAAGTAGGGCATTTGAATTGCAGTAAGTGTGGCTAGGTTAAAATGCATTGCTCCCTGCACAGATATTGAAACACACACAAAACATCCACAACTGCCAAATGTGGGAATAGAAACCCTACCAGAGTTCTATATCACACTACAGCCTGAAGCTGTTATAGGACACACCACGGGGATTACTGGAGTACTCCTTCCCCAATGGTGTATTCCACAATGAATGACATCAGCAGGATTGCCAAAGTAGGGCATTTGTATTGTAGTGAGTGTGGCTAGGCTAAAATGCATTGCTCCCTACACAGACAGAGACATACACAGTTGCCATATCTGGGATTAGAATTCCTACCTAACTAATTCATCACACTACAGTAGTACACACTTATAGAACACACCATGAAGATTACTGGGCTGCAGTTTTCTGAAAGGTGTATTTCACAGTGTATGACATCAGCAGCCTTGACAAAGTAGGGCAACTGAATTGTAATGAGTGAGACTAGCTTAAAAAGCATTGCTCTCTACACAGACATTCACACACACACACACACACACACACACACACACACACACACACACACACACACACACACAGTTGCCATGTCTGGGATTAGA
The DNA here is from genome assembly GCF_019279795.1 of Protopterus annectens. NCBI lineage: Eukaryota > Metazoa > Chordata > Ceratodontiformes > Protopteridae > Protopterus > Protopterus annectens. The sequence continues at coordinate 992,461,742 of NC_056725.1, forward strand.
ACTTCTACCTAACTCATTTATCACACTACAGCAGTAGGCAGTTATAGGACATGCCACAGAGATTACTGGGCTACACTTTACCAAAAAGTGTATTTCACAGTGTATGACATCAGCAGCCATGACAAAGTAGGGCGTGAGTGTGACTAGCCTAAAAAGCATTGCTCTCTACACAAAAGCTGACACACACACACACACACACACACACACACACACACACACACACACACACACACACAGTTGTCATGTCTAGGATTAGAACTCCTACCTTACTAGTTTATCACACTACAGCAGTACGCAGTTATAGGAAGCACCACAGAGATTACTGGCCTACACTTTTCACAAGGGTGTATTTCAAAGTAGATGACCTCAGCAGGCTTGTCATAGTATGGCTATAGGGAGGGCATTATCTGTGCATGGGCCATAACCCATTCATCTAGAGGTTGTCATACCACATGCAGGCACACGCAGGGTTATATTCCATAGGTATGTGTATACAGCTTCTAGATGACTACTTCTTTGTAGAGTCATGTTGCAAAGCTAGCACTTGCACCACATAGTCTGTAATGCTGACAGATACCAGTGGCTAAGGACTACAGTGAGTGACATCTGAACTTCATGTGGTTGTAGCCATTTGGCTGCGTGCTGGGTGGGACAGGCCTCATAATAGATGTCCCCTTGTGACAGTCACTCTCTTCCACACATCTGTGTATGTCTACGTTTGGCTTATTATAGTGTGTTGTCCTTGGATATATGTCTGTATTCCTGTCCAGTGTGTGTGCAAAGAGTGCTGCATACTGAGGAGTGTCTGCAATAACATCTGCAACTGCCAGATATGTCTGGTCCACTGTTGTTTACAGACATGGCCTTCATTTGTTCAAGTGTGTGAGCATGCCCAATATGACCTTTTGGTATGTTGTTGGCTGACACTGCCTTCATTTCTCTAAGTGTGTGAACATGCCCAGTATGCCCTTCTGTATTGAATGTGTGGATTGATTCCAGGTAGTTTGTACTGCAGTGCAGACCTTTGTGTTGTACACCTACAGGTAGCATACTGTTTCTGCAGGGTATCCATCAATCATTTGGCAATATGGGGAGAAACTGTGCAGGGGATAGTGTGTACTGTAGGTGATTGTGTCTGTACTGCTTCAGCTGCATGGTACTGCTGTTAGCAGGGATATTCAGACATGTGTACTGCTATACACAGTGATGTTTTCTCTCCTCATGTAGTGTCAGGTGGACATTCTTGCTCACAGTGATGACTTGGGGGACAAGGGTGACTGCAGCTTTATCCGGGATTGTGGGCAGACACCTACGTTTTCATGGTAAGTTATACCATTCTGGAGGGGGAGCTTCAGACACTTGGTGCTGTGTTTGTGTATCCAGCACAGCACCTTGGTACAGTGCCAGCAGAGAATCCCATACTTGCCCGCCCATCAATATGACAATATGGCCTTATCTTGCTGTGGCAATGCCTCACAGCTGTACAGATTTGCACAAGTTAGCCAGAGGCAGGGGACATGGGTCAGGGAATTTATCCTATTGTGGTGTATGGGCAGGTGTGTAGCCACCCATGTATGTGTTTGCAGCCAGGGATAGCGTGTGCACACAGCTTGGTGTTGGACCTTGCATATTCCATGCTGCCCATGCTCCCACACCCCTCTCTGTTATTCTAACCTCTTCATACATTATGCATACATTCTCTGATACTTTCCCTAAGGGTATCACCACATCACAGGTGCATGTTAGGGTTGGTCTACAGTTCATGCAGTGGGACATGGTGGACATGTTACTGTGGTTTGTCCACATGGCCTTGCATATGGCTTATGTGGAGTGTGTTATGTTGTTATTTGGGTGTCCATAACATAACATGCATTGGTAGTATGCGTGAGACACAGGCCTTTGGCAGGTGCCTGTGGGGCATTAGGTGTTGGTGCAGGCCAGATGTGGCAGGCCATTGCATTCTGTCAGTCCTACAGTCCCAGACCACCATACATTATATTCCCCTGGGGTGACAGGGTAGGTATGATAGTTGCTCAAGCCAATACCTTCTATCAGTCTTGATCAGGTGGTGTGGATACTGCCAGGGTGCTACTTACAGCTTGGAGCACACCTGCATGGGACACATGCACTGCATGTTCCAGTCTTCCGCTATTGCCATATACAGGTGTGGTCTTACTGTACCCATTCCCCACAGCAGGGATATTTCCAGAGAGGTACCTGTGGGTGGTGTTTGCATGGCTTGGTGCATTTGTGCTATGGACACTACTTGCATCTGACACACAGATATGCATGGGGCATTACAGTTATGCTGGCATGTGCAGGTACATCAGCTGATTCCCAATACATCATTCACATTCATATTATACCTATTCATACTGTCACCCCTGGGCTTTCGGATATTGGCAAAGGCTCTTGCTACCCCCATAGTGCCTTTTTTATGCAAGGCTCAAAAGACAAACCCACCTGCATAGGTATCACAAGGGATAAGAAACTAAGAGTAATGCTACTCAACGCCAGAAGTCTAAACCTCAAGATGCACGCACGTACATCAGCTGATTCCCAATACATCAGTCCTACCTCCTTTGTGATCTTTAGGTGTTCAGGCAGACATCACTGGCATCCCCTACTACAGGTCTAGTTACTGTGATGCATACCTATATGTACAAATCCAAGAGTAACTCCATTTCACAGTGACACAATATACACTGTATGTCTGGGGTACTTTCCCGTGTGTACTGCTTGTGTATCTAGCCCAACAGCCTTGTCAGTCTTTCAGATGGTGACACATATTACCACCATACATTTACAATGGCTTACTGCTAGCATGTGTTATACTGGTGGGGATTGTCTTTGGCACTGCAGTCATGAGGGCTTGTCCCTGTCATCAGCATTAGTGGACAATGGCCACCAGGTCTTACCTCAACATGCCTACATATTGACCACTCTCACGCATTATGAAACACACACCATCCTAACACACACAGGCCTGCATATTGTACAAATGCTACAACCTATTTTGCTACCTTGGCCATCTCTGGGCATCTGTGCTCCATTCATATTATACCTATTCATACTGTCACCCCTGGGCTTTCGGATATTGGCAAAGGCTCTTGCTACCCCCATAGTGCCTTTTTTATGCAAGGCTCAAAAGACAAACCCACCTGCATAGGTATCACAAGGGATAAGAAACTAAGAGTAATGCTACTCAACGCCAGAAGTCTAAACCTCAAGATGCACGCACTCAAAACTCTCCTTAGCATGGAGAACATCGATATCTGTGCAGTAACAGAAACCTGGTTCAGGGCTCCCGAGAGCACCCCAGCACTACCAGGTTATACCTCATACCATGCTTTTTGGCCCCAAAACTTGGACTGAACCACAAAAGGAGGGGGGGTATCGATATTCATCAAAGATACCCACACCTCCAGGTTGGTGGCAAAGCACGAAGCATCAGAGACTATCCATGTGCAACTAACAGTGGGTAAAACTGCCTTCCAGTTTATAGCCTGCTACAGACCACCCTCCCAAACCCAGGAACCCCACTCGGCCTTCCTGAGAACACTGGAAAATAAGAAAGGTCTCTCCAAATATCATTATATTGGGCGACTTCAACTACCCAAACATAGACTGGGAGCATTACTCTAGCTCCAACACCCTAGCCCAAAGGTTCCTAGAATTTATAAACTCAAATGCTATGGAACAACTTGTTACCACTCCCACAAGAGGAGAAAACATACTGGACCTGATCATGACCAACATGGGGACTCTATGCTCCAGACCAGAAGTGTATCCCTCACTGGTAAGATCAGACCATAAACTAATCTCACTGGATATTCACATCCTGACCCCACCACCCTGCCCAGAAAACCACAGTGAAAAACTTCTCTAAAGCAAATTTCACACTCCTCAAAACCAAGGTGGAATCCTTCAAAGCCCCGGGCCTGTGGAAAATACGACCCAGACCGCAAAATCCTTTATAAACACATTCTATGAACACCTTCAGGAATGCATGGATCATGCGATCCCAAATAAAACCAAGACCCAATCCTTCAAAGGCAGATGTCCTGTCTGGTGGACCCCAGCCATAAACAAACTATACAATAGAAGGAGGAAGCTACTAAATGATAGAGCAAAATCCCAAAAAGGGAAGGCATCACTGATCAGTATTAGCAAAAAGCTACGGGCACTCATAAAATTGTCTAAGGCCAGCTTCGAGAGAAAAATTGCACAGGACACTAAGGATAATCACAAGGCTTTCTTTACTTATGTTAGGAACTTGGGTGTTAATTCCCAGATATGCTTAGAATTAGTCCAAAATGACAAAAAATACACCGAACCCACAGACATTGCCAGCATCCTAGCTGACAGGTTCAGCACAAATTCCCCACCCTCCCCACCAAAAGGGCAAATATCTATCCCAGCAGAGTGCTGCCCCCCTGACATCTCAGATGCTCAGGTAAGAGCCGTCCTCTCCAAAGCAAAAAACACAGCATCAATGGGTCCAGACGGTGTCCCGGGCTGCGTCCTACATGAACTCCAAGAAGAGCTAAACCCAAACATAAAACTACTGTTCAATCTCAGCCTTACTACAGGATATGTGCCCAAAGAGTGGCTTACAGCAACAGTGATCCCTCTCCATAAAGGTGGTGCCTCAATGGATCCTGAAAACTATCGCCCCATAAGCCTGACTAGCTTGGTATGCAAAGCTATGGAAAGGATCATCATGGACCTCATAAATAAAGATATTGGGGGCCTACAGACACTGGATCCTACCCAGTTCGGCTTTGTTAAGGGCAGATCCTGCCTCTTAAACCTGGTTGATTTCTTTGAAACAGTCACCAAGGTCATTGACGAGGGGAAGGTGGTTCACACAGCCAACCTGGACCTCGCAAAAGCCTTCGATACAATACCCCACTCAGGCATTATAGATAAGCTCACCAGCTTAAATATAAACCCCTATGTCACTAGATGGATTGCAAACTGACTCAAGGACAGAACCCACATGGTTAGAATTGCTGGAGCCATGTCAGACTCCAAATCAGTTACAAGTGGTGTCCCACAAGGCTCAGTCCTGGGACCTCTCTTGTTCGGTATATATTTCTCGGAGGTACAGGCCAACATGGAAGGACTGTGGCTGACCAAGTTCGCAGATGACTGCAAACTGGGTGCCATAATTGATTCTCCAGCTGACACAAGCATCCTCCAAAAGGGCCTCATAGAAACAGACAACTGGTGCCAGAGCCATGGCCTCAAGCTAAATGCCAAAAAGTGTATAGTCATCCCCTTTGGCAAAAACAAAGTGCCCACAAATTACCACATAGGTGGTAATACATTAAGTACAGAAGAAGTAATTAGGGACCTGGGGACCCAAGTTGATAGCAATCTCTCATTTGACAACCACGTGGCCAAAGTGGTTAGAAAAACATTTTATATAGCCCACCTAATCATGAAGGGATTCACGTCTAGATCAGGGGAGGTCATCGTGCCTCTTTACTCATCCCTCATCAGGCCCATAATTGTGTAAAATGCCCCTTTTGGGATGTACCTTACCAGACACCTGCAGCAACTGGAAAGTCCCCAAAAGTACCTCACCAAGAGGATCAAAGGGCTCAAACAGATGCCATATGCTGCCCGGTTAAAGAAACTCCAGCTCAACTCAGTGGCATACCGCCTGTTCAGAGGCGATCTGTGCTTGATGTATAAAGCCATGTCCAACCCGGAATTAATGGACATGCTGCACCTCAGAAAATCCAAATCCCATCGAGCTACGCGCTTGAGAGACTTGAACCTCAGCACTGAAATAAATAGGGCATGCTGGAGGGACAGATTCATAACCCAGAGGCTCCCTTCACTCTGGAATAAAATCCCAGTCCAGGTTAGGCAGAGTCCCTCATTGACTCTCTTCAAGAGGAATCTTGATGAGTGGATTGTAGATCGTAGGTTTACCCCGGGTATCACTTCTGTGTCACTGTTAGACAGAGGCACAGTATACTAACCTCGAAAAAGGGCATAGCAAAATAAATTTAAAATGGGTGGCGAAAGCCAAACACATTCTGGATAGGCTTATAAATGCCCTAAGGCAGATAGCCTAGTATGAACCTATGAACCTATGAACCTATACATGTTACTACATTTCTACACATGATTGTGGGGGGGACACCTGAGTGTCACTACATTTCTACACTGGATTGGGGGAAGGGGTAGACCTGTCTGTTTCAACATGTCTACATAGGCGTGGGGGGGCACACCTGACTGCTACTACATTTCTACATAGGATTGTGGGGGGGGACACCTGACTGTTTCAACATTTCTACACCAGATTGGGGAAGCACACCTGAATGTTATTACGTTTCTACACTTGATTGAGGGTAGGGGCACACCTGACTGATTCTTCATCTCTACATGGGAGTAGGTGGGCAAACCTGACTGTTACTACATTTCTACATAGGGTTGTGGGGGGATACACCTGACTGTTTTTACATTTCTACACAGGATTGGGGGAGCACACCTGACTGTTTCTACATGCCTACATGGGAGTGGGGGGCACACCTGACTGTTACTACATGTCTAAATAAGGATGTGGGGAGACACACCTGACTGTTTTTACATTTCTGCACAGGATTGGGGGGGTCACACCTGACTGCCACTGCATTTCTACACAGGATTGGGGGGCACACCTGACTGTTTCTACATTTCTACACATGATTGGGGGGGACACCTTACTGTTTCTACATATCTACATAGGATGGCGGGCACACCTGGCACTTGCACACATTTGCTATGACTGTACTGGTATGTCTTGTACTCCATTTCATTCTGTATTCTAACCTACCATACTGACTAGAGGCATATCAGTGTAATACAGGTCTTAGCATTGGTTGCTCTACATATTAGTGTCTGACTTTCTACCCTTCAGAACTAACATCCCATTACCTGACCTGCTGTAGTCTGTCTGTCTAGGCCTGGGGGTAAGTTTGCCCATTGGCATAATTCAGAGGCCATAGAACAGGCTCTCTTTGGGTTTGTCTACACCTGTCTTGCTGGCTGAGACTGTTGTTGGGTATGTGAGCCTCTCTGACTAGCATGTGTGAGTCATATGGACACACGTCACCCAGCACATTTCCTGCAGTGGGTTTTGTCACCCTGTGTAGTACTGGCTACTTTGGTGACTCCAGTATGTGTTACAGATGTCATGGTGCCACTATGGGTGTCTACTATCTGCTGCCATAACATTCAACCACCCAACTCCCTTTCATGCTCACATCCATACCACAGATACAGGTAACGACACATTGTACTCCATTTGGCAATTAGTAGGTTGACTTACCTTGTGGGTGTGGCAGGATTGAGGATGGTGCTGGAGTGCTGCCTATTTTAGATGCACATAGTACACTCCCTATACATGACTGAGCACAGGTTGAACACAGGTAGTGTCATGTTTGTCATTCCTTTTACTGTATGCACAAGTCAGAGAGAGGTGTAATTCCCTCGGTCCCTACTGTGTCAGTGTATGTGCTATGTGTTGCCTCTTTGCCAAGGCCAGGGCATGCGTGGTATGCCTCCATCTGCCTACTGGGGCAGGCTCAAGTTGTTCCTCCTCCAAGTCACTCTGTGCATGTGCAGGCCTTGGCATTGGTGGGGGGCTGTGTGGCCCTGCCCTGTGCTGTTCCTGCTGCAGCTGTTTCTGCAGGATCATGTAGTGTAGCATGGCACATACCATAACAATTTGAGTACATGTAACTGGTGAGTACTGCAAGACTCCACCAGATGTGTTCAGACACCGGAACCATGACTTCAGCATACCAAACACATGCTCTATTATAAGTCTTGTCTGTGCGTGTGCCTCATTATGGCATTCTTGTTCAGGTGTGTGTGTGTATTTCTGATGGGTGTCATCAGCCACGGCCCCAATGTGTAACCAGCATCCCCCACTAGGTGACCATAGGGGATGTTCCCATTGGCAAATCTCTGGTACAGCTGTGTCAGATGCCAAATGTGGGAATCGTGATAGCGTACAGGGCAGCCAGCACACATATTCATTATAATGCCCTGGGCATCGCACATGACCTGTCAGTTGATGGAGGGGAGGCCACTGCGGTTGATGTAGGCCCTACCCTGATCAGCGGATGATGCTTTGATATGCATGCACATGCAGTCTATAGCACCCACTACCTCAGGGTTGTCTGCCATTTGGTGGAAGAGACGCATATTGCTGGCCAACACCTCACAGGTGTTGCGGAAATATACCTGCTTACCGGCATGTGCTGACATGGCATCCAGGAACTGGTAGAATACTCTGGATGCTGATGCCTGTGAGATCCCCATGATATCCCCAGTTGAGCTTTGGGAGGTACCTGTGGCTAGTATTCCTAGGCCTACACATACCTTGGTATCCACTGGGATGGGTTCCCCTCGGTCAGTTTGGTGTGTCAGGTGTGGCCAGCACAGCTCAACAATTTGCTATAGGAGGCCTCTGTCCACCCTATAGTGCTCCACTGTCTCCAGCTCATGTAGCCCCTGGTAGGTTACCCTGGGTCTGTACACTCTTCTCCGTCTCCTCACTGTGGTTTGATCAGCAGCATTCAAATCCTCACCACCTTCAGCCTCTTGCATATGTTGTTCTATGTTGCCTGATGCAGCCCTTATCATTTTGTAGTTTTGTTTGTTAAAAGTTCCCCACTTGTAAACACCGGTGGTGTAGAGTATGGGAAAAACCAGAGGGGAAGGTGTTTGCATAGTTTATAGTAGTATTCTGGGCTGGGCTTGTCTGCTGCCTGTGTAATTGGCTGATTTTGATACATTTCACCTGCTAGCTTTGCTAGTTCTCCTTAATTACCTTTCTACTGCTATTTTCCCTTCCCATTGCCTTCCTGTTTAAGCCCGGGGATGTGCCGCACAAACAGAGTGCTCAAATGTAGCTGCTATTTCCTGGTTTAACTTTTTTTTCCCTTTAAAACCCGGTGCGTGGCACGCACACCCACTTAGGCAATGTAAAGATTGCTAGGCAGACTCAGACACACCCCCTTGCTTAGCTGTGCTTAGCTTGGAGCAAACCTGAGCCACAAGGCTCCAATCCACTTACAGTATGCCTGACACACACCCCTATGATGTCAGCTAACTCCTAGGCTTGCACCAAGCTATTCCTACTCTTACACTATTGGGATCTGACTAGCAGGCTGGGGAAAACTGGGATTCACTATCATTCCCCTCATTTGCATAGGATTGCCTGCTAATGCATAACTACACGTATCACACTGAGCCTCCCCCCTTAGCAACCACTACTCACTGGCCATGTTGTCTTCTGCCTGCCATTGACTTTAATGGCAGAATAGTGACTTTAGTTAGAATGCTTATTTTAGGTTTATTTTCTTATTTTCCCCCAATCCCGTTTGCGCGTCACTGTCTTACGCTTAAACAGCCGAGATCAGCTAAAAAAAATAAAAGTTGATTTTTTTTTTAAGCTGTTTGCAATGCCAATGGCCTCATTCTTGGCCATTGGCATGCTTCCTGACTGATATGCAACCTTTATTTGGAGCTGTCATGGCTCTGTTTTGGATTTTGCAGAAATGCACTTGGTTACTAACTTACATTTCTGTAGATAACACTAGTCCTGCACGTCCGGTTTCAATCTTCCTGGATCGCAAATTCACCTCATTTGCATGGATTTCTCCTGCAAATGGGGTGATTTACATACAGGGGCTTAGTCCGTGCAGGACTAGTGCAGGAGTGCTTGTGCACACCCCTGCAGGCTATTCCTGGATCGCACGGCAGACATATTGCCTGCTAGAGCTCCTGTACTAATCCTGCACACCATGCAAGGCTTGCAGAATCTGGGGGTGAGTTTGAAATTATTCTATTCAGAGTGTACAGACCTCAGTTTGTTCTTATAATCACAGTGTTTTCAAATTACCAGTTCAGTTACAGAAAATATCACATTTTGAGAAAAAGACAACACTATATTAATTTTCAGTGTTATACTGAAACAATGCAGACAAGAATCCAATGTTTCTGAGTTTGTTACAGAGAATGCATTATATGCACAATTGTGTTTCAAAAGAAATGGCTCAAAATTGAGGACTCTCCTTGAAATACATGGAATGTCATGATTATGCTCCAAAATGGGGGGGGGGTCAACAACTACATGGTTAAGGCCCTTTCTGATACAAGGCAGGCATTTAACCCATTTTACTGCAGATACAGTTTACTCTAAACTATACTGAGCAACCATTACAGAACAGTATAAAAAAGTTAAAGTAGCTTTGAAAATGTAATACACTTCACACTGACACACATCTTTAACAATGGGCTGAATTCATAAAGTACCACAACATATACACAGCGATATAAAGGTTGTGGTACCTGTTTGCTATTCAGTAAGTGCCCTTACATGCTGCTGCATGGTCCTCTAACATGTAGATGTGCAGTATCATGAAAAGCTGGTGCAGTAGCTGTGCTGAATGCTAATGAGGCATACCAGTGGGAGAGGCATATGCTAATTAGCCATGAACTCTTTCATTCTCTCTCTCTCTCTCTATTACTACCTGGAACTGCCTCCAGTAAGGCATTTACATAGCCATGTATTCAAAAAAATGTTAGACCGGTAGATTATCATGGCCATTTCCATCACATTGAAATAGCAAACATGGCCAAAACACTATCTTTAACTGCCAAACATGAATATGGTGGGTAGAACAACTACAAACTATGGCCAAGTTTTAACATGCCATAATGGCACTGACAGCAAAACAGGGATTTAAGGATTTACTAGACAACCAGAGATACATCAGTAGAATGCTGTACTAGCACTAATGTTACAACAGAGATTGGGTGGGTGGCAGGAATGACCAGATACTACAGAATGCCTTAAGTATCAGAATGACACCAATGTTACTGCAGAGATTTTTGGCAGGGGGATACAAGGGACATCAGGACTCTACTTTACAGTACTGTAATAACACCAGTGTTACTACATGGATGGGGGGAGAATAACACACTACATATCAGACAATGCTCCAGAACAGCATAATGGAGATGGGGCGAGTAACTGGACATACTGTAAAGAGTTCTAATAACACGAATGGTAGGACAGGGATCAGATGGCAGGGACAACCAGTTGACTCCAAAGATAAAGTGAAGTGCCAAAATGGCATGGACTTCATAAGGATGGTAGGGGTAGAAGGAACCATTAGACCCCTAGGGATGACTCTTTGATGTGCCATAATGGCATTCAGATTGTAACAGGAATTGGGTTGTGGGGATACACTAGACCACCGAGGTCTTTTACATATGTGTCATAATGGCATTCACGTATTACAGGGGGAACAATGGTTAGCTGAAGACAGGTATAGGGACTGTGCTGTGTTTGTGAGAGTGTGTGTGTGTGTGTGTGTGTGTGTGTGTGTGTGTGTGTGTGTGTGTGTGTGTGTGTGTGTGTGTGTGTGTGTGTGTGTGTGTGTGTGTGTGTGTGTGTGTGTGTGTGTGTGTAAGAGTGAGTAAAAGGAAGATTCCACTGTTTCATAAAATTGAAGCAGCTGATAATAATGTCTTACATCATTGCAGTTAGCATGTTCCTAAATTGCATATGGGTGGACTGAGCTGGAAGAGCATTTCTAGCACAAGTTCTATAACTTGCGCTGGGAACTTTAATGAATTTCTGAAAATGTGTGGCATTGCAATGCATATTATGTCTTCGAAATCTGTTATAAGTACAGAGATATAGCTAATTTCTGGCCAATTGTAAGCATAGTACAGCTTTCAAAGCTGTAAAACGTAGCACTTCCATTCTCTCTCTCTCTTTCTTTCTTACTTCTCATTATCTTTTTTTGTAAATTTGATCATGTAAAGCTGAAAATTTGTGTGGCAGCGCTGTGTGCTTTTTGTCTCTGTATATGGTGCCATGCTTAAAGGATAACAAAGAAATATGACTGTGTCTAGTTTTCATAAACAAATCATTATACCCTGTCAAAAAGGACACCAAGGTTCACCTTTTTGGGATTTCTTTCCTCAGTTCTTGAGAAAAATGTCTTTATGTCCTTTCAAAAATATATGTTATCTCAGTTATAGTCGGCAACACAAACAAAATCCTCTGTCATGCATATCTATTGACAGTGCCTAGTGATAAAATGCAATATTTTTGAAATGATGACATGCCATTTTTTAGAAAAAAAAATCTAATTAAAAACTGTTATATGATTTACTGATTTAATGCAACTAAATTTAGGGTAACCACTGGAAGTCTCAAGATGCATGTTGCTGAATCCTGAGATGTGGAGCCCAATGGCTGAAAATCTGGACTTACATATAACACATTAGAGATGGCCATTTCTCAAAATATTTTTTCCTCTTAGGTATGGTGGTATCAGACCTGGTATATATACGTTTTTAGGAGACTTGGTCCCCTACAAAGAGCAATATGCATTATAATGAATATGTGTCCTATGTGGACCTTAATGGCCAATGTGTTGAAAGCACTATTCTATTATGACAGGTTGAGATGATATAATTGTTTCTATGTTATCTTAGCTATTGTATTTTTATGTTTAACATATATGCACCTTAGTTCAGGATATCTGTGATTAGTTTTCAGAGTAGGCACTGTTTCACGTGTTTTGTATAAAAATTTTTAGATATCAGATCCTGGTCATGATATGAAGCATAGCATGACTACAACATGATGACTGCTAGTAGATGTTTTACTTTTTATTTTCATATTTTTTATTTTCTACCTGTCAGGTGACTGATTTTATATATACATTGTATGTTTGATGAAGGATTTTACTATGTCTGTCAGATATTAGTTTTGGAAGATGTCTAGTTGTTTAATTTAGTTTTATGTGTGTGGCTGATGTTTATAGGATTAGTATCACTTTAAGGCAGAGTTTGTCTTATTTTAATAGGAAGTGAGGTTGAACAGGAAATGATGTATTTTAAAATTTGGTATATAATGCTGCATGGAGTTGATTTATTTGTAACGTCTGATGAAGCAGGGGTACCTGTGAAAGCGCTAACGTCAATAAAATTCTTCTTGAATATATCGTGCTCGATTTTGGAGTTTTACTGGCTTTGAGTCGTTTGGAGTGGAGTACTGGCTGTATCTTCCTGTTGGGTCTGCTTTGCTGATATATATATATATATATATATATATATATATATATATATATATATATATGTGTGTGTGTGTGTGTGTGTGTGTGTGTGTGTGTGTGTGTGTGTGTGTGTGTGTGTGTGTGTGTGTGTGTGTGTGTGTGTGTGTGTGTGTGTGTGTGTGTGTGTGTGTGTGTGTGTGTGTGTGTGTGTGTGTGTGTGCATGTGTGTGCATATACCCAATTAGCATCCACAACCTATTGTTCTTCTGGGCAGGAATGTAAGTGAATGTTGGGTTAGGCTCACTTACACAGTTGAAATGTGGGTGATCTTTGCAGCATTACACACAGTGGGTAATGGAAGTTTACTGTTTTTCCCACTGTTGTATGATCTTGGAGTTGGAATATATAATTAACAGGAGTGTGGGAGTTAGAAGGGCTTTGATGTTTTTTGATATTTTGTGCTTTTGATTAAATGTTTTTGGTGAATGTTGTGAGTTTAGATGTATCAGTAAAGGCTATATATATATATATATATATATATATATATATATATATATATATATAGGTCTACTTTACATAGTCGACTTTTCAGAAAGTCGACTTTCATAAGACCGAGACCATATAATCGACTTTCGGGAAGCTGACCGTGTAAAATAAACACATATAACACAGCAAACACTTACCTTAAACTGTTAGCAGGGGGGCTATGCCCTCCTGCACCCCCCGTAACTTTAATATACCAACTCCGAGATTGCACTACAGTGTGGAAGAGGGAAATTTTCCCATTCTGCACTGCATGGAGATAGCGGTTCCCCATGGTCACCATTTCAAAAGTCGATCATATGGTCTTGGCCATATGAAAGTCGACTTTCTGAAAAGTCGACCATGTAAAGAGGACCCATATATATATATATATATATATATATATATATATATATATATATATATATATATATATATATATATAGTTATATAAATTGGTAAAATGCACATTTCTGTGCCACACAATTTATCTAAAAATATTGATCTAAAGCACAATTGTTCAACAACACATTTATGTGAAAACATTTGATTTAACCATATTTAATCAACAGATGGAAAGTACTGATAAATACAATCAGGAAATATGCAGAATGGAGCATAGTGCCCATCATTGGAATGCCTTAAGCAGTTTAACTCAGAATCACACCTGTCCTGTACATAACACAGATCAGTTTTCCTTGGTAAATCAGTGTCTTTTTTTTGTTTTTGAAAACACTTTTATTGAATAATCACTTGAGACATAGGCAAATTTACATTCATAATAGCAAAAAAACAGGAAACCAGTGATGAACCACACGAAACTACAGCAGCAAAAAGTCCAAAAAAATCCTGCAGATACAAGACAGTATATATCAAATTCCTCAGGATTTCACAGAACTCAACTTTAATAACAGAAGTTGTAAGCGCTTTCACAATAATAACATTGCTTCTTTAGACATCTTTACAAGCATCAAAATACTAGTAACCACAGGAAATGCTGTAAATAAAACACATACCAAAACATCACAGCAGTGCAGAAAAGAAAGTCATATAAAACCAAAACCAACAGCTGTCATTATGAACACAAGATTTAAATCAGAGCTGTTCATTCCAAAAACAGATTTTATTAAGCACTTTCATGCTTGTGAATCCAGCACTTTATCAGAATAAAATATACACATTCCACAAGGCTTAACTACACTTCCTGTTGCGTGCCCAATCAATTAGTATGCTAATAATTTAAAGGTAAATACACATCTTAAAATATGTTTGCAAATCAGAGGGGAGTGTATTTCAAAAAAACTATAAAAACATATAAATGTTTCTGTTTATAAAACCAATACACTATCTATTAAACTTCCCATTCTGTTTAACTACTAATACATAAAATCAAACATTAAAACTAAAACTAAGGTCACATCTAAAAATAGAACTATTACCAAGCAACCTTAACAATCATGTGTACATATTGTGTGGATATAAATCCAAACAGAAACCACTAGCAGAAAATACTCACTCTATTTTTAAGGACATGACCCAAGTTGACATTCAATCCAGGGGGTGCCACTGTGTTTAATCTCAGTTGCCAATACAACTCTCTCATGGCAATACTATTTTCCCAATTGTGCCCCCTTACATTCTGTTTTCCTATTTTAATAACACCAAAATTAAATTTGTTAAAGAGGGAACAACGTAAAGTATGTTTGTACAATGCATTGTTACAATTTTTTCATTGGATACCATATAAATGCTTGTACATTCTTTTAGAAAATACCCTAAAAGTCATACCCAAATAGAAGGAGCAACAACTTTAGCAAATAGCTATGTATATTAACCATTGCTATTACAATTGCCTGTGTCAAGCTGTAAACTTTGTGGAGGATTACCCACAGTCACCTGTTGCTTGTTTAATATATAAGGACAATACTTAGAAACCCCACATTTTTAGTACCCTTCTTGTGACTGGATCTCAGTATTGGGTGCTCCAACATATATTTTAAATTAAATTCCGTTCTATGTACAAATAGTGGTGTTTCACCCAAGGTAGTGATCGGTTCTGTATCGGAGTGAAAAATTACCCAGTTATGGTTATAATATTCCTCACTTTCCTTCTAAAACTTCTGTAGTATAATACCATGGATTCTAAAAATGAGCTATTGCCTCTTTGGTGATTCTGTGTGACAAGAAGTTCCTCAGTACCAAGTAATTGTTTATATCTACAGTCCCACTCTGAAAGAATGTTATTAGCACATGTAGTTAGTAATTCGGAGGGATAGCCTCTCTCTCTCTAAACATGGCACATAATTTAGATATTTCTATTTTAAAATCATCCAACTTAGAACACATTCATGAAGTCCTAATCATTTGGCCTCTCACTAAATTTCTCTTGCTATATCTGGGGTGCTTACTTGTAAAATCCAAGTAAGTGTTGGAATGTGTGTTTTTCTATATAATTTTGAGCAAAATATTTGTTTTCCTCATAATTTTTATATAAGGTGACATCCAAGTAATCTATACTATCCTTTGAAAAACTGTGGGTAAATTTTAAATAAGAACAAGTGTTGTTCAAATAATCAACACATTTTTGCACTTTGTCAGTGTTACCTTTCCATATAAAAGAAAATCATCCAAGTAATGTAGATATTGGAAAATCTAGAGTTCAGTATCAATTGCTTCTCCTACGAATACATAACCAAGTTGACGTAAATGGGTGCACAACTCGCACCCATTGTTACACCTTTTTTCTGTTTAAAGTACTCCCCCTCAAATATGAAAAAAATGTTTTTAACACAAATTCCATAAGAAGCATGATGACGTTTATCATATTGTTATTAAAATAGCTAAGTTCAATCATAAAACAATTCAAGCTCTTCTTTGTGTGGAATAGATAGAAAAAGATTAACAATATCAATAGTGACAAAAATCACGCCTTTCATATAATATTCATTTTTAACTTTCTTTAAAAAAATCCCAGGAGTCGGTTAATATGTGGTGAATAGGTTTTAAATATCTTTCAATATTCCATCAACAAATAACCCAATGGGGTGGGTAGAGCTGTTCTGAGATGCCACAATCAATCTAAATTGGGGGCAATTAATATTCTTATGAATTTTAGGGGTTGTGAAAGCTACCAGTATCAGTGGATGTTTGTTTAATAAAACATTGAAAGTTGGTTCATTAATAACCCCCTGCATAAGGGAATCATCCAAAAATAATTCAATCTTCCTATAAGAGATGTTGATTTAATTCAAAGAAACAGGTTTGTATGTGTCAATATCATACAAAATGCAAAATGTTCCCTATACCATCGATGTAGTCAGTCTTGTTCATCAAAACCATACCCCCACCATTGTCGGGCTTCATCACCCTGATATTATCACTCCTTTAGTTGTAAAGAATGGATGCCGCTTCTATGCTAAGATTGTAAAAATTAGAAGTATAAGAATTATATAATTTATATATTTCCTGGGTGCAAATCTTTTCAAAACTAACTATCGTGGGGTGGAGTGGAGGATTAAAAGTACTTTTCAGTCTAAAATTATTAACAAATAATGTTGTTCCCTCATCCTGCTTAAAGAACAACTTAAAATTCAGTTTTCTAGTAAATAATTTCAATTCTGTCAATACTTTCACTATGTCAGTTTTACGGTTAGGGACAAATTTCAACCCTTTGTATAATAGTGAGAAGTGGTCTGGTTCTACATCTAATTCTATATAATTAAAGATATTAAATCCATTATAACTCACCATTTTACTACCAAAGGCTTGAAATATCTTATTCTCAACTAAAAGTTGCTGATCTTCCTCCAAAATTGTTTTGGCCCTTGATGATATTCCTTGGGGTTTGGGTAAAACATTATTATTATTACTTTGTCATGCATTATTCCATACCCTTTCCGATCTCCTAAATGGGGAGTAAACTTGATTGTTGTCAAAGTCCACCCTTCTCTCATGTGTATAATTAGAAGCAGTGGTGTTAGCACTATTTCTATTACCATTTCTGGAAACATGGCTAAAACCTGCTGTCCCTTCTGTGTCTAACTCATTATTAGAATCACCTTGTCTATGCCTATAAGCCTTAGGTAGTGGATATGCTGAATTGTTAAGCTATTTGTTCTCAGCCCTGGCTAACTTTTTTTTTGTTTTTTCACCATATTTTGTTTACTTTGTTCCTCTACCCTGTGAAATATGCAATTAAATTGGGTCTCAAATCCATTAAAGAAAACATCATCCAATAACACTTTGTTTAAATAATTGATTTCACAAAAATTTTGTTAATCAAATTATTATTATTTCTAATTATAAACTGCATTAGTTCTATCCCATGTCTGTCGAACATATGTAAACGTTCATCAAATTCTTTCTGTCCTCTGCACATTCCATTCACAAATTTATACATACACAGACCTTTGGGTACTTTTTTATGTTTTATGGATTCAGTCAAGAAAGCATCATCGCATTACAAAGTGTGAACCTTTCTAAGTTTTCTTTCAAAAGTACGCAATGTTTCTTGATCATTACCATCGCCTATTTCTACCACATTAGAATTAATATTCTCTACAGTAAAAGAAAGTGACTTATTAAGCCACATGTCAAGGTCTCTTACATTGTCCGTAAGGTTAATCTCCTGTTGACTACAAGGAATGGAATTAGTCTTGGTAATGATGTTAGTGTTCATTCAAGTTTCTGATGTTCCTTTTTTACTCCTCATGATCCTGTCATTTACTTCTGATGTCACACTGCACGGCTGATGAGAACCAAGCCCAAAGGTTCTTGGAAACTGTAGTCTAACCAGGGAGTTTTGCATCTGTGAAGCCTGTTGGGAAAGTAGTTTCACCATTTGGGAGAGGTTAAAGTCATCTCCAGAGTGTTGTAGGTTATCCAACATTGATTGAGGTGGAAAAACATTCTCTCAGTTTGAAGCACTCATATCAAGAGTTCTGCCAAGAAGACAGTGGGAAAATATCACATTAGGAAAAAACACCCAGAGCAGTAAGTCAAGTAAAAAATGTAGTGTCAACTTCGCAAATACTCCACAACTGTAGAAGTAGCCTTGAGTGTCACAGTAACCACTACAGCTGTAACAACAAAACTTATAACTAAGACCAGTGGAAAAAAAATATAGGCACCAAATAATCATATAAGACCAAAACCAACAGCTGGCACTGTGAACACAAGATGAAAATCAGGGCTGTTAATTCCAAAAACAGATGTTTATTAAGCTCTTTCATGCTTGTGAAACCAGCATTTCAGCAGAATAAAATATACACATTCCACAGGGCTCAAGTGTTTTGATTTTTGTCATTATTGATATCGTTAAACTTTTTTCCATCCATTCAAAACAAAGAAGGGCTTGAATTGTTTTATGAAGCATTGATCAAACTTTTAGCCATTTGAATACCAATATGATAAACTTTATCATGCTTCTTAAGGAATTTGGGTTAATTTTTTCATGTTTGAGCGGGTGTAACTTATACAGAAAAAAGGTGTAGCAATGGGTGCGAGTTGTGCATCCATTTACGTCAACTTGGTTATGTAGTCATGGGAGAAGCAATTTATATTGAGCTCTAGATTTTCCAATAAATGACACACTTATCTACATTACTTGGACAATTTATTTTTAATATGGAAGGGTAATGTCAACAAAGTGCAAGAATCTGTTGATTATTTGAACAACACTTATTCTTATTTTAAATTTACCCACAGTTTTTCAAAGGATAGTATAGATTACTTGGATGTCACCTAATATATAAAAAGTATGAGGAAAACACATTTTGCTCAAAATTATATAGAAAACCCACACATTCCAACACTTACTTGACTTTTACAAGTAATCAGCACAGATATAGCAAGAGAAATTTAGTGAGAGGCCAAAGGATTAGGGCTTCAATAATGTGTTCTAAGGTGGATGATTTTAAAATAGAAATATCTAAATTATGTACCATGTTTAGAGAGAGAGGATATCCCTCAGAATTAATAACTATATGAGCTAATAACATTCTTTCACAGTAGGGTTGTAGGTATAAACCATTATTTGGTAGTAAGGAACTTCTTGTGATACAGGATCACCAAAGAGGTATAGCTCATTTGTAGACTCCATGGCATTATACTATGGAAGTTTTAGCATGGCAGTGAGGAATATTATAACCAATAATTGAGCAATTTTTTCACTCCAATACAGAACTGACCACCACACTGGGTGAAACTCCCCGGTTTGTATATTGAACGGAATTTAATTTAAAATATTTGTTGGAGCACCCAATACTGAGATCCAATCACAAGAAGGGTACTAAAAAATGTGGGGCTTGTAAATATTACTCTGCTCCCCTACCCTACCCCCATTCCTACCCACCCTCACTCCCATTGTACTTATACCTAACCATACCCCACCCCTTCAATCAAAACCTCCAACTGGCTCTCCCAACTCCACCCATCCCCACTTCTACAGCTTCCACACCCCTACTCTCTCTCCTATCTCATCAATACCACCCTAACTAGCTCACCCAACTCCACCCATCCCCACTTCCCATTGCATCCAGTCCCTACTCTCGCCTATCTCATCTATATCACCCTAACACAATGCCTATACACTCTAACATCTTTATCCTTAATATCTCCCTACAGCTCTATGTATTTTCCACCTTACATCCAATCATACCACTCATATACCTTTCAAACCAAAATTCAGAACATCCACACTTTTTCAGTCTCTCCTAAGCTATTCCAAAATAGGCTCTACCTTATATATCTTGGACATACTTCTACATGTAAAAGTAAAAAGCCTGCCTCTACATAAACACCAATACACTGCCTCCAAACTAAACTACTATCACAAAACCAAAAAAACTTCTTTCTTCACACCAGACCACCCATTCTAACCTAATAAAATGTGGCAACATATACCCAAACCCAGGCCCACAATCTGCCCCTCACAACCAATCCCACACCAAAAAATCCATGACTTTTACTACCATCAATCTATAAAGCATCAAAAACAAAATCCCCCATTTCCATGCATGGTTACATCAAAACAGGCCTGACATCACTGCCATAACTGTGACCTGGCTTAAAACATATATCAACAGCACTGAATTCTTACTCCAAACTATGCATGTCATAGATATGACAGGCCATATAGAAAAGGTGGAGGCATTGCTCTAATATACCCAAGCACCTACACCATAGTTCCTTTCAATAAAACTATTCCACAGTTCTCCACAGCAGAACTTTTAGTGTCCTTCCTAAAGCTAAATAACTACAAATCCCTCTGAATTATAGTGTTGCACATTCCCCCAGGTAACAACATTCCAATACTAGAAGAAATTCTTACCTGGTCATGCAAAACTATCCAAAATGAAACAATCATTCTAGGGGATATTAACATTAAATGGTTAGATATAACTAACAATAACCCCCAAACTAACATCTGCTTATTTAAGTACACCCAGCTAATCACTGATATTACCAGGCCCATTAGCAAAAAGAACCAAGGCTCAATCTTAGATTGGTTCCTAATATCTGACCCCAAAAATATCTCCTCCTCTGGAACTTTATCAAATAGCATTAGTGATGTCTTACCAGCCTTCGCTATACATAAAACTACCTCACCTACAAATAACCACCAACTAAAACAAACCAGAGACCTATCCCACTTCTCACCAGAAACCCTAAATGAAATTTTACAACAAATCAACTGGGCACCTTTAAGAACCATCCCCTTGATGAGGTAGTAGAATCCTTCAATTCAACATTTCTCAACATCCTAGACAGGGTAGCCCCTCCCTGACTAAAAAGAGTTGAGTCTAATCATGCCACATGGCTTACCAAATCCACCAAGCAAATAATGTCTACTAGAGACAAGGCTTGGAAAGCCTGACAAAAGCATAAGAACCCAGCTGACCTTGCACTATATAAACAACTAATAACCAGGCCAAAAACAGGTCATTAAAAACAAAAAAGAATACTTCCATAGACTTCAAGACCAGCACAGACTAAACCCTCAGAAATTCTGTGGAGCAATCAATTCCCTAGTTTACCCCAGCTCTAAAACCAATTCTTGCCCACACCCTGTTAAAACACCCTCTGATATAGCCTCTCTCTTTAACTCATACTTCATTGAAACCATAGCTAAGTTGCCCACCACCTTTCCTCCTACAAACACAAACTCACCAAAACACCGCCCACTGATTTAGGTCCCTCCTCTCTACCTAATTTTTCATTCTCTCCTGTTCCCACATGCACTATAATGAAACTCCTTCTAAAACTAAAACCTTGCACCAATGCTCCTGATAACCTACCCTCTGAATTCCTAAAACTATCCGCAAGCTCCAGCGCCTACCCCATTAGTATACTTGTTAATAGATCCATTCAAGAATCCTATGTCCCACATATCTGGAAGAAAGCATACATTCTGCCTCTCGGCAAAAATTCAGATATCTCCAACTTCTGGCCCATCGCTATCCTCTATCCCATTTCTAAAATATTAGAGAAATGTGTGCATACTCAACTCCTTAACCACTTAGTTAATAACCAGCTTCTCTCCCCAATCCAACATGGCTTTAGGCCAGGCCATAGCACAAACACAGCTCTCATTTCCTTTTTGGATACTGTAAATCAAGCACATGATATCAATCAAATTGTCTCCACTCTTTTTCTTGACCTTTCAAAAGCTTTCAACACCATATCTCACCCCTTCTGCTCTCTAAATTCAACAAACTAGGTGTCACCCCTCCAACCCCAAACAGTTTCTTAAACTATCTCTCTGGCAGATATCAATAAACAAAGTGGCAACAATTCTGTTCTCACTTCCTCAACATCACAACAGGTGTACCCCAAGGTTCCATACTGGGCCCCCTGTTGTTCAATATATTTATAAATGACTTCCATAGCTCCCTCACTCATAGCACTGTAATCCAGTATGCAGACAACTCTACAATCATCTGCTCTGCTAAAACCCCTTCTGAGCTACAACTATTAACCCAACAAGCCTTTACATCCACTGAAAACTGGATGTCAACCACCTTGCTCTCAACCCAAACAAGACAAAACAGATTCTATTCACTCCCAAAAAAACAACCCCCCTAAATAGGACTGAATTCTCTATCTGCTCCTTGAATAATACCATCATCTAAACCACCACTAACACCAAATTGTTAGGAGTCATCATTGACGAAAACCTCACATTTGACCTCCACATTCTCAACAATATCAAAAATACACAACAGAAACTAGGCACCTTCTACAGGCACAACTATTACCTTAACCATAGTGCAAAAAGGCACTAGCCTCAGCCTTTATACTTCCATCCCTGCTATATGATGTCCTTATCCTTACAAATATCCACTCGTCCCTCAGAACCAGGCTAGATACATGTTACAATAAGGTCGCCAGATTCACAACAAATGGTAGATCCTCAACACACCACTGCTCCTCTTTACAGCAACTAAACTGGCTAGAACTACCACTCTATCTCAACTTCCTACACTTAACTACTGCACATAAATTAATATACAAACCCGCATCATGCCCCTCTCTCTCCTCACTGCTGACCTTGTACTAACTAAATCGACCCCTTAGATCAGAAAATAAATCACTGCTCAAAGTAGACAAACCCCAACTAACAGCCGGCCAAATGCTATACTCCTTTACTGTTTCCAAACTCTGGAATTCCCTCCCATCCACTATAACCTCCATCAGTAGCTGTGCCCTATTTAAAAGGTCTCTTAGACAACATCTCTCCTCTTGCTGGCTATGCCCATACCAAAAATAACTCTCTCCAGACATGGTTACCCCAACTCTACCCCTCTACTTTTCTTCTCCAACATCTTTCTCATCCATGCATTCCTCCTCTTTCTAACCAACCAGCACTTTAACCATCCCAGATGTGTCTACCTCTGTTACCTACCCAACCTGGATAACCACCTTCTCTCTCTAAACCTACCTTACTACCACTCCTGAAGCTATTCCTCCCTGTCTTTTTCACTGACATTCCCCTCATCAATCCTTTTCCTAGCTACTTATTGTTAATACAGTGTTAACTCTGACATGTACACTATACTGTGTTATCTTAAAATTATGCCTATTATTATTACTGTATATCCATCTAATATTAAAGTAACTGAAACTGTATGTTCTGTATAATTTGTATGTGGAGCCTTTCTCCCTGGGCCTCCACTGAAAATGGGCTCTCCAAGGCCCAGTGGACTTTCCCAGTAAACAAATGCAATAAATAAACAAATAAATAAATAAATAATAAATATTGTCCTTATATATATTAGACAAGCAACAGGCGACTGTGGGTAATCCTCCACAAAGTTTACAGCTTGTCACAGGTGATTGTAATAGCAAGGATTTAATATATATTGCCATTTGCCAAAGTTGTTGCTCCTCCTACGTAGGTATGAGTGTGAGGGTATTTTATAAAAGAATGTATGAGCATTTATACACTATCCAACAAAAAATTGTAACAATGCATTGTACAAACATACTTTAAGTTGTTCCCACTTTAACAAATTTCATTTTTGTATTATTGAAATAGGAAAACAGAATGTGATGGGGCAATTGGGAAAATAGTATTGCCATGAGTGAGTTGTACTGGCAACAGAGATTAAAAAGAGTGGCACCCCCTGGATTGAATGACCATGTCAACTTGGGTACTATCCTTAAAAATAGAGTGAGTATTTTTCACTAGCGGTATCCCTGGTTTCTGTTTGGATTTGTATCCATACAACATATACACACAGTTGTTAAGGTTGTTTGGTAATCGTTCTATTTTTAGATGTGACCTTAGTTTTAGTTTTAATGTTTGATTTTATGTGTTAGTAGTTAAATAGAATAGGAAGTTTAATAGATAGTGTATTGGTTTTATAAATAGAAAGATTTATGTTTTTATAGTTTTTTGAAATGCACTCCCCTCTGATTTGCAAACATATTTTAAGATAACCTTTAAATTATTAGCAAATTATTTGATTGTGCACTTAACAGGAAGTGTAGTTTAGCCTTGTGAAAAGTGTATATTTTATTCTGATGAAGTGCTGGATTCACAAGCATAAAAGTGCTTAATAAAATCTGTTTTTAGAATTAACTGCCCTGATTTTCATCTTCTGTTCACAGTGCCAGCTGTTGGTTTTGGTCTTATATGGTTATTTGATGCCTACAGTTTTTTTCTGCTGGTCTTGGTTATACATTTTGTTGTTAGAGCAGTAGTGGTTACTGTGACCCTCGTGGCTACTTCTACAATTGTGGAGTATTTGCAAAGCTAACACTATATTTTTTACTTCACTTATTGGTCTGGGCGTTTTTTCCTAAAGTGGTATTTTTGTGCTGTGTTCTATCTTCATGGCAGAAACTCCTGATATGAGTTCCTCAAACATAGAGAATGTTTTTTTCACCTCAATCAACATTGGATACCATACAACACTCTGGAGATGAGTTTATCCTCTCCCAAATGGTGAAACTACTTTCCCAACAGGTTTCACAGATGCAAAACTCCCTGGATAGACTATTGTTCCCAAGAACCTTTGGGCTTGGTTCTTAGCAGCCATGTAGTATGACACCGTAAATAAATGACAGAGTCATGAGGAGTACAAAAGGAACATCAAAAACTGAAATCAATACTAACCTCAATACCGAGACTAATTCCATTCCTTGTGGTCAATGGAAGACTAACTTTATAGACAATGTAAGAGACCTTGACACGTGGCTTAATAAGTCACTATCTTTTACTGTAGATAATACTAATTCAAATGTGGTAGATACACACCATGTTAGCTATCAAGACACATTGCATACTTTTGAAAGAAAGCTTAGTAAGGTTCGCACTTTACAATGCAATAATGCTTCCTTGACTGAATCCATAAATCATAAAAGAGTACCCAAAGGTCTGCGTATATATAAATTTCTGAATGGAATGTGCAGAGGGCAGAAAGAATTAGATGAACTTTTATGTATGTTCAACAGACATGGGATAGAACTAATGCAGTTTATAATTAGAAATAGTAATAATATGATTAACGAAGTTGTTGGGGAAATCAATGATTTAAACAAGGTGTTATTGGACAATGATTTCTTTAATGGATTCGAGGCCCAATATGATTGTATATTTGACAGGGTAGAGGAACAAAATAAACAAATATGATTAGAAAACAAAAAAACTTAGCCAGGGATGATAACGAAAAGCTTAACAATTCAGCATACCCACTACCTAAGGCTTATAAGCATAGACAAAGCGATTCTAATAATGATTAGACACAGAAGTGGCAACAGGTTTTAGCCATGTTTCCAGAAATGGTAATTGAAATAGTGCTAACACCACTGCTTCTAATTATACACATGAGAGAAGGGTGGACTTTGAAAACAATCAAGAGACCCCGCCACATCACATAGGAGATCCAAAAGGATCTGGAATTAAGCACAACTAAATAATAATAATAATAATTCTTTTACCCAGACCCCAGGGGAGGGAATTTCAAAATCAAAAAGGGATGAAACAATTTTGGAGGAAGAAGAGCAACTTTTAGTTGAGAATAAGATAATCCAAGCCTTTGGTGGTAAAATGGTGAATTTTAATGGGTTTAACATCTTTAATTATACAGAATTATATGTAGAACCATGCCACTTCTCACTATTACAAAAAGGGTTAAAATTTGTCCCTAACCGTAAAACTGATGTAGTCAAAGTGTTGACAGAAGTGAAATTATTTACTAGAAAATTGAATTTTAAGTTGCTCTTTAAGCAGGATGAGGGAACAACATTATTTGTTAATAATTTTAGACTGAAAAGTACTTTTACTCCTCCACTCCATCCCACCATAGTTGGTTTTAGAAAGATTTGCACTCAGAAATTATATAAATCATATAATTCTTATACTTCTATTTCTTACAATCTCAGTGAAGAAGAGGCATCCGTACTTTACAGCCTAAGGATTGATAGCAATATCAGGGTGATGAAGCCCGACAAGGGTGGGGGGATGGTTTTGATCAACAAGACTCACTGCATCAGTGCTATAGGGCACATTTTGTATGGTTTTGACACATACAAACCAGTTTCTTTAAATGAAATCAACATATTTTATAGGAAGATTGAATTATTTCTGGATGATTCCCTTATGGAGGGGGTTATTAATGAATCAACTTTCATTTTTTTATTAAATGAACATCCAGTGATACCAGTAGCTTTCAGTATCCCTAAAATTCATAAGAATATTAATTGCCCCCCATTTAGTTTGGCTGTGGCCTCTCAGAACAGATCTACCCACCCCCTTGGGTTATTTGTTGAAAGAATATTGAAAGATATTTTAAAACCTATTCACCACATATTAACTGACTACTGGGATTTTTTAAAGAAAGTTAAAAATGAATATTATACGAAAGAACTGCTTTTTGTCACTATTGATATTGTTAATCTTTTTCCATCCATTCCACACAAAAAAGGGCTTGAATTGTTTTATCAAGCATTGATCAAACTTAGCGATTTGAATAACAATATTATAAATTTCATCATGTTTCTTATGGAATTTGTGTTAAAAAACACTTTTTTCATGTTTGAGGGGAGTACATTAAACAGAAAAAAGGCGTAGCAATGGGTGTGAGTTGCACACCCATTTACACAAACTTAGTTATGTACTCATGGGAGAAGCAATTTATATTGAACTCTAGATTTTCAAATAAATGGCACACTTATCTACGTTACTTGGATGATTTATTTTTGATATGAAAGGGTAATGTTGACAAAGTGCAATAATTTGTTGATTATTTGAACAACAGTTCTTATTTTAAATTTACCCACAGTTTTTCAAAGGATAATATAGATTACTTGGATGTCACCTTATATAAAAACCATGAGGAAAACAAATTTAGCTCAGAATTGTGTAGAAATCCCACACATTCCAGCACTTACCTGGATTTTACAAGTAATTACCCCGGATATATCAAGAGAATTTTAGTAAGATGTCAAATGATTAGGGCTTCAAGAATGTGTTCTAAGGTGGATGATTTTTAAAATAGAAATATCTAAATTATGTGCCATGTCTAAAGAAAGAGAGAAAGGGTAACCCTCAGAATTAATATCTACATGTGCTAATAACATTCTTTCAGTGTGGGGTTGCAGATATAAACCATTACTTGGTAGTGAGGAACTTCTTGTGACACAGGATCACCAAAACGGTAATAGCTCATTTGTAGACTCCATCGTAGGGAAGGTTTAGTAGGGAAGTGAGGAATATTATAACCAAGAATTGGATAATTTTTCACTCCAATACAGAATTGATCACTACACTGGGTGAAACACCATGATTTGTATATAGAATGGAATTTAATTTAAAATATCTTTTGGAGCACCCAGTACTGAGATCCAGTCGTAAGAAGGGTAATAAAAATGTAGGGCTTGTAAATATTGTCCTTATATATTAGACAAGCCTTGTAAATATTGTTCTTATATACTAGACAAGCAACAGGTGACTGTGGGTAATCCTCCACAAAGTTTACAGCTTAACATAGGCTATTGTAATAGCAAGGGTTTAATATATGTTGCTATTTGCCAAAGTTGTTGCTCCTTCTATGTGGGTATGACTGTGAGGGTATTTCATAAATGAATGTACAAACATTTGTACGCTATCCAACAAAAAAATGTAACAATGCATTGTACAAACATGCTTTAAGTTGTTCCCACTTGAACAAATTTCATTTGGTATTAGTGATAAAATAAAACACAATGTGAGGGGGCACAATTGGAAAAATAGTTTTTCCATGAGAAAGTTGTATTGGCAACTGAGATTAAATGCAGTGGCACCCGTTGGATTGTATGACCATGTCAACGTGTCATTCAAGTCCATTAAATGGAACAATTCCACCTCCTCTTGTCTTGATACCCTCACAGGAGTGCCCCAAGAGTCTATCTTACGCCCTTTATTATTTAATATCTTCATTAACGACTTCCATCATTGCATCCCCAATGCTAAACTTGTTCAATACGCAGATGACTCTACTATCATCTGCTCAGCTGATTCTGTCTCCAAACTTATGGAACTAACTCAAATTGCCTTTAGTTGCACTGAGACCTGGAGGCTAAATAACTATTTAGCTCTTAATGCAACTAAAACTAAGCTTATGACTTTCTCCTACCAAGAACTACACAATTGACAAAAAGTCCTTCATTATAAAAAGCCAAAACATGATCCCCATTGAACTAGTCCCTCAAATCGAGCTTCTCAGTCTTTATTGTTGAACAGCTAAAATTTGATTTACACATTCAGGCCAAAATCAAGAAAACCCATCAAAAGCTAGGTATGCTTTACCGGCATAACCGCTACCTAACCATCTCAACCAGGCTAACCCTCTCCACCTCTTACCTCCTCCCCTCACTCCTTTATGGAGCACCATTTCTCACCAACCTTCAAAGTACCATTAAGGCTAAGCTGGCATCCTGCTACAATAGAATTTCCAAGTTTGCTACAAATTCCACATCTTCCTATCAGTACTGCATTTACTTACATTTACTGAAATTCCTGAAATGTTTAGAACTCCCTAATCATCTATTTTTCATTCAACTCTCCACTGCCCATAAACTCATTTTCAATCCTTCCCATTGCCTTTCATTATCCTCCACTCTTACATTGCACCATCCTGGCCGTTCTCTTAGATCCACCAATCAGAAATTACTTGAACTGCACAAACCTCTTCAAACTCCAGGCCAATCTCTATTAGCCTTCTTTCTTGCACGAAAATGGAACTCACTTCCTCCCCATATTCGGACTACCCAAAATCATTCTGCCTTTAAGTCCCTTCTACATGCTTATCTATCCTTCACTTGGGAATGTTCCTGCTCACATCCCTCCAAAATGTTTCCCATTTCCTTTCTCACAGTTAATATCCATTGTATTAACTGCCAGTAAATACGAATGTATCTTGCAGCTTTCTCCTATAACTGTATTAACTGCCAACAGATTTTGTATTGTACATGGAGCTTCCTCTCCTATAATTGTATTAACTGCCAATATTATTTGTTTTTAATACTAACTGCTCAAATATTTGTATATACTTTCTTGTATTAACTGGTAAAATAATTTTGAATGTACTTGGAGCTTTTCCCCCTGGGCCTGCATTGAAAAAGGGCTCAATATGGCCCAATGGACTTTTCCTGTTAACAAACTACAAATAAATAAATAAAACTTGGGTTCTATCCTTAAAACTGGAGTGAGTATTTTCTGCTAGCGATATCCCTGTTTTTTGTTTGGATTTCTCTCTACACAACATATACACATGATTGTTAAGGTTGTTTGGTAATCGTTCTATTTTTAGATGTGACCTTAGTTTTAGTTTTAATGTTTGATTTTAATTATTAGTAGTTAAATAGAATGGGAAGTTTAATAGATAGTGTATTGGTTTTATAAATAGAATGTATATGTTTTTATAGTTTTTGAAATACACTCTCCTCTGATTTGCAAACATATTTTAAGATGTGTACTTACCTTTAAATATTAGCATACTAATTAATTATGCACTTAACAGGAAGTGTATTTAAGCCTTGTGGAATGTGTATATTTTATTCTGATGAAGTGTTGGATTTACAAGCATGAAAACACTAAATAAAATCTATTTTTGGAATTAACAGCCCTGATTTTCATCTTGTGTTCACAGTGCCATCTGTTGGCTTTGAACTTATATGGTTATTTGATGCCTACAGTTTTTTTTTCCACTGGTCTTGGTTATAAGAAAAGAAAGCCAGTAAAGGCCCATACACCTGTGGGCAACGACAAAGCCAAGCCAAACCGATATAGTATAAAGTTTAATACAAAATAGCCACACCAAATAAGTGCTTTCATTTCACCCACAGAAACCTCATCGGAATGGTATATTGTCAAAAACTGTTAAAATAATCAAAACCTGAATGTGAGTGGCTGCAAGTTAATTACACAACATTTAACATTTTAAAGAAACATCACAGAAACCTGTATACTCTTGTTTAACATATATACACATACATATGCACAACACAATTTGGTAAAAATATTTACAAATATTTGCAAACATGTATGTACACAAGTATTATTTACAAAAATGTATAGAATCTCCAAACATGACAACAAAGATATTATAAAATGTTTGCTTTCAGTTTCAAGGAAGGAACTATGGAAAGGTTGTCATTTAAACCAGGGTTTACACAGGCATCAAAAAGCATTTGCCATATCATATCTTGATATTCCAACCTGGTTTCCTAATCACCACCAATACACCATTCTGATGAAGTCTCCATGGGTGAAATGAAAGCACTTATTTGGTGTGGATATTTTGTATTAAACTTTATACTATATTGATTTGGCTTGGCTTTGTCTTTGCCTACAAGTGTATGGACCTTTACCTGCTTTCTTTTCTGCACTGCTGTGAAGTTTTGGTAGCTTTACAAGCATACAAAAGCACTTTGTATAACAAATGGAAACAAGTATTTTTATAAATATGCATATGTTTTATTGCTGTTTGTGTATTTTTATTAATTATTTCTACATATATATTTTTTACATTTTATTGTTGCTTAAAGTAAGTATCTATTGTATAGCTTTAAGAATGGGTGGGAGGGCGTGTCCAAAATGCCAGTCTGATAGCAGCAGAAATCCATAGCTCTGCTTAGACTTTAATATCCTAACAGAAAATATACTTTGAATTTAAAAAAAATCTAACTAGAAGTATACTAAAAGTTAGACTAACATAGACTCTTTATTATTTTGTAAAAATTAATACATAGTCAAGAGATTTTTTAATTATTCCTGTCAAGAAGTTTTTTACTGGAGATCTCAAGATGAGCAACTCAAGATGAGCAACTCGAAGAACCCACACCAGGAGAGTACAGTGAAGAAAGAACTACATCTTATAATAACAAACATCCAAGAACTGTCACTAAAAACATGAGCAACGTGAAGAACCCACACCAGGAGAGTACAGTGAAGAAAGAACTACATCTTATAATAACAAACATCCAAGAACTGTCACTAAAAACATGAGCAACCAGGAAGAACCCAGACCAGGAGAGTACAGTGAAGAAAGAACTACATCTTATAATAACAAACATCCAAGAACTGTCACTAAAAACATGAGCAACGTGAAAGAACCCACACCAAGGAGAGTAAGAAAGAAACATCTTATAATAACAAACATCCAAGAACTGTCACTAAAAACATGAGCAACGTGAAGAACCCACCAGGACAGAGAGGCAAGAAAGAACTACATCTTATAATAACAAACATCCAACAACTGTCACTAAAAACATGAGCAACTCGAAGAACCCACACCAGGAGAGTGCAGTGAAGAAAGAACTACCTCTTATAATAACAAACATCCAACAACTGTCACTAAAAACATGAGCAACTCGAAGAACCCACACCAGGAGAGTGCAGTGAAGAAAGAACTACATCTTATAATAACAAACATCCAAGAACTGTCACTAAAAACATGAGCAACGTGAAGAACCCACACCAGGAGAGTGCAGTGAAGAAAGAACTACATCTTATAATAACAAACATCCAAGAACTGTCACTAAAAACATGAGCAACTTGAAGAACCCACACCAGGAGAGTGCAGTGAAGAAAGAACTACATCTTATAATAACAAACATCCAAGAACTGTCACTAAAAACATGAGCAACGTGAAGAACCCACACCAGGAGAGTGCAGTGAAGAAAGAATTACATCTTATAACAACAAACATCCAAGAACTGTCACTAAAAACATGAGCAACTCGAAGAACCCACACCAGGAGAGTGCAGTGAAGAAAGAACTACATCTTATAATAACAAACATCCAAGAACTGTCACTAAAAACATGAGCAACGTGAAGAACCCGCACCAGGAGAGTGCAGTGAAGAAAGAACTACATCTTATAATAACAAACATCCAAGAACTGTCACTAAAAACATGAGCAACGTGAAGAACCCACACCAGGAGAGTACAGTGAAGAAAGAACTACATCTTATAATAACAAACATCCAAGAACTGTCACTAAAAACATGAGCAACTCGAAGAACCCACACCAGGAGAGTGCAGTGAAGAAAGAACTACATCTTATAATAACAAACATCCAAGAACTGTCACTAAAACATGAGCAACGTGAAGAACCCACACCAGGAGAGTGCAGTGAAGAAAGAACTACATCTTATAATAACAAACATCCAAGAACTGTCACTAAAAACATGAGCAACATGAAGAACCCACACCAGGAGAGTGCAGTGAAGAAAGACCTACATCTTATAACAATAAACATCCAAGAACTGTCACTAAAAACATGAGCAACGTGAAGAACCCACACCAGGAGAGTGCAGTGAAGAAAGAACTACATCTTATAATAACAAACATCCAACAACTGTCACTAAAACATGAGCAACGTGAAGAACCCACACCAGGAGAGTGCAGTGAAGAAAGAACTACATCTTATAATAACAAACATCCAAGAACTGTCACTAAAAACATGAGCAACTCGAAGAACCCACACCAGGAGAGTGCAGTGAAGAAAGAACTACCTCTTATAATAACAAACATCCAAGAACTGTCACTAAAAACATGAGCAACGTGAAGAACCCACACCAGGAGAGTGCAGTGAAGAAAGAACTACATCTTATAATAACAAACATCCAACAACTGTCACTAAAAACATGAGCAACGTGAAGAACCCACACCAGGAGAGTGCAGTGAAGAAAGAACTACATCTTATAATAACAAACATCCAAGAACTGTCACTAAAACATGAGCAACTCGAAGAACCCACACCAGGAGAGTGCAGTGAAGAAAGAACTACATCTTATAATAACAAACATCCAAGAACTGTCACTAAAAACATGAGCAACGTGAAGAACCCAGACCAGGAGAGTGCAGTGAAGAAAGAACGACATCTTATAATAACAAACATCCAAGAACTGTCACTAAAAACATGAGCAACGTGAAGAACCCACACCTGGAGAGTGCAGTGAAGAAAGAACTACATCTTATAATAACAAACATCCAAGAACTGTCACTAAAAACATGAGCAACTCGAAGAACCCACACCAGGAGAGTGCAGTGAAGAAAGAACTACATCTTATAATAACAAACATCCAAGAACTGTCACTAAAAACATGAGCAACGTGAAGAACCCAGACCAGGAGAGTACAGTGAAGAAAGAACTACATCTTATAATAACAAACATCCAACAACTGTCACTAAAAATGGACAAATTTAAAAACAAAATGGATGTTATCAAACAAGAATGCAGCAAACAACTGGAACTTCTAAATGGAATAGTAAAAAACAATCTGAACAGATTATTGCCTTAGAGGAAACAGTAACTGACCTAGATACTAGAGTGACAGAAAATGAATATCACAATGAATTTCTTTTGAAACAAAACACCAGGCTGACTGAGAAACTGGAAGACCTTGAAAGCAGATCATGGAGGAATAACATAAGAATATTATGGAATTTCTGAGAAAGAAGTGGGTGCTAACATTATTCAATTCCTCAATAAGTGGTTTTCATCGGCACTAAACATGCCTGAATCCCTCTCTTTTGGAATTGAGAGAGCTCATTGGTCCCTGGCAAATTCAGATTCATCTCTGAGTTCATCTAACTCCAGGTCTGTAATAGTTAGATTTCTTTCCTTGCAAGACAAGGACTTAGTGCTGAAAACAGCTTGGACAATTCCCCTATCAACATGGGTGAAAAAGTTATTCATTTTGACAATGACTACACCTCTACAGTCATATCCAGAAGAAAGGAGTGTGTTACTTAAGTCCTTGAAAAAAAAAACAATATCAAAGCTCAAATTCTTTTTTCTGCAAGAATCTTGCCAGAAGGAGTGAAGATCTTTGATTCCCAACAAGAAGCAGTAGAATTTATCCAAAAGAAGAAAATACTGTCGGTCATAGAAAAAAATGGAATGGTCATCCCAGAGTTTGAAGAGACAAGCAACAAAAAATGGATGGTCTGTGAGGGAAGGAGCAAACAAAACTAAGAAACTAAATGACAAATGAATAAATTCCTTCTAATTTTAAATGCTTTGTTTGATGGATCATAATATATTTGATTCTGGAAAGTTTCTATGCTGTAAGATAATGTGAATCAATTTTATTATTAACTTTCTCTTTTCCTTTCTATATGTACTTCTTCTAATTACATATAGTACTAAGTATTTAAATACCATTCTCTCTCTCTCTCTCTCTGCCACTCTGTCTTCTTTCTTACTATTCTTTTTTTGTTACCGATGCGCCTTTTCTCTCTTTTCCCCATTATAAGTACTTTACTTACTTTTCCCTTTTAAATAACTACAAATTATGTATGTATTCTAATTCTTCAGTAATACTATAATTTAACTTAATACCAAAGTGCATTTTTTTAGTGGGTCAGTGGTGGGGTAACAAGGGGTTTCTAATGGTCTATATTATCACATCGAAGTGTCAAAACTTCGAATGTTATAACATCGAACCCAAAACCACAAAAGCTGAAAACCCCGAAGAATGAGAACAGTGATTTTTTTCCCTGGGGAAAAAAAAATGCTGTTCCAGTACAAAACACGAAACACACAAACACTACAAACTATTTCTAATGTGGGGGGCTTTGTCCCCCACACCCCACAATGTAGGGGGCTGTGCGCCCCACACCCCCCTACTTAAATATACCAACTCCAAGATCGCACCACAGCGGAGGAAATAGCAAAGCCATGGAAATGGCCCACTGAATTCTTTCCCTGGGAAAGAATTTAATGTTCCATGGCTTCAATATTGTCAGTCTTCGATGTTTCCGGTTCAATGTTCTAACATTCGAAGTTTTGACACTTCGATGTTATGACATAGACCTGTTTCTGATTAGTGTTTCTAACTAGATGTTTTAGAATATTTGTTTAGATACATTTAAACATTAGTACAGCACATTAATGGTGTTTTATAGATAGCTAATATATAAGTTTGTATATATATATATATATATATATATATATATGTGTATATATATATATATATATATATGTGTGTGTGTGTGTGTGTGTGTGTGTGTGTGTGTATATATATATATATATACACATATATATATATATATATATATATATATATATATATATATATATATAGATAGATAGATAGATACACACTAGGTTCCTTCTCTGGCCTGGTTAACTGGTAGGTAAATGATTGAAATCTCATAATATGATTTCTGATTTGAGGCAGCTGCTGTTACTTCTAAATAGCTGTTTTGATATAAAAAGGTTATTTTTTTCATGATACTGATGTTTTGTGAGGAAACTGGTAGTCTGTGTGACTGTTCTCATTTTGGAAATTCATGGCATACACCGACGAGGCAGCTTGAGTGTTTTCTTCTTTTTTTTTTTTTTGCTTTCTGTAAACTCTAAAAGCTTCAAGATCTGAATTTCCTGCAGAAAATTATTTTTTCTTCACTAGAGATGACTTCTGTTGTGCATGAGCCTATTTGGATACTGTTTAACAAGTTTATGAAGCTTCACCTTGAGGAAAAAAAACAGTGATGACATAATTTGACCTTTTGAACTTGTTAAATGGTTGTACTTAGAATTTTTTTCTTTTAAAATTCTGTTATCCTTCACTTGATACTTTAAATGGTAAATAATTAGTTCTGATAAAAGTGTTTAACTCCTTTGAAAATGCCTATGTACTCAAATAGATGCATACATTCTGCAGATTCAATGACACTATTAGTAACTAAATGATATCAAGTGAACTAGGAGCTGCATTAGAAAATTCATTAAGCATATTAACATCAGACTTATGTTATATAACTAAACCTTTAGTAACTAAACAGAGGGTTGTGAGGCTCCCTTTTTTTCTCTCTCTGTCTCTTCCCCCTTCCTGATGAAAGACGTCAACATAGATATTATTAATACAAATGAGTAATATGTGTATAATTGCAAAATATAATAGTTACGTTGTAATAAGTGTTTTATATATATATATATATATATATATATATATATATATATATATATATATATATATATATATTCAACAGATTCTTACAAGAAAAATGTTAGATAAATGACTGACAAAATGGTTTAATTATCTAATGTTTCTGAAAAGTCTTGGAACCAGTGACAATCTTCTTAACCTTTAGCTTTTGATGTTTATACATACTTTGATCTGATGTATATTTCTGCCATATCTACGTATTAGAGGTGCTATTATCATATGTGACATATTCATATAGCTTCAGATATATTGGACACTCTCATTCTAATGTATATTTCATGGATACAGATTTCTTGAGTTGCTTTTGTGATGCTTTTCTATGTTGTTTTTATACTATATTCTAAGCAGAGATGGATAATGTGTATTGTTTGGTATTGGAGAGGTGGTGGATGGATGGTTTATTTAAGCTTTTAACTAAACCAGAGACTTTATGTTTCATGTATGTGTTTGTAAATAGTTTTGTGTTTTTGAAAGTAGTGCTTAATACATGTTATGCATCCATGATAAGTAAGATTTCAATAGATTTCAAGTCAACATGGAAGAAAGGTCTTTCAGTTAGTAATAACATACACATTATACTCTGTGTCTTAAAAATGTTTATCATTAAATATTAATGGTTTGAAGAATAATGTCAAAAGAGCTGGTTTGCTTAAATATATCAAAATGCATAAATCCCAGATCATCTTTTTACAGGAAACCCATCTATTAAAAAAAGATCTACAAAAATACTCATTCAATGGCTAAACCATTCTGGCTGATTCATGTTTTAAGACTAAGAGAAGGGGCACTCTTATTCTGTGGAAAAATACTTATACTATGCCAAGAATTATAAATACGGTTTCAGATAAAGATGGGATGCTAATTGTTGTTATTTTGGAAATCAATAGGAAGTATTATACTTTGATTAATACATACTGGATACCAGGACTGAGTACTGAATATGTTGACAAATATCTGTACCTGATTACTTTAAATGTAAAAGGGGAAACTATAGCAACAGGTGATTTTTAACTGCTTATTATCAGGCAATGATACTTCCAAAAATCATAAAATAAAACTAGCATCTCAAGCCAAGAAGTTAAATGACTTTACAAACCAGAGGAACCTTAAAGATACACATGGTCTAAGAGAACATTAGTCCTTATTCTGTACTCACTATTCATATCGGTTTGGTAAACAAACATTGATAAGGTCTTTGTATCAAATAATATATACTCTAAAATAAGTGATGTATCTATAATGACTTGTCCACTTTCGGACCACAATGCTATAAACTTTACATTAACTACACATACAGATGATTTAAGGTTTCTACAGAGAATTCCTGCTTACATAACTAAGTTAAATATCTTTAGGGAATGGATAATGAAAGAAATAGACATGTTTATAGAAGCCAATGATAACAGTGAAGTGACTGATACTATACTATGGGACAACTTTAAAGTTTATATATACGGTAGAATAATATCTTGGTACCTTAAAAAAGGAGAGTGGGACAAAGAACTTTTAGACTTACAAAATAGCATAGACAAGATAAAAATGATAATAAGATGCTCCACTCAGCAGGCTAAACAAGGAGAAGGTTACTGTCAGCTGCCTGTCACGTGCCAGGATCCACCACTTAACACATGCACTCAGGTCACTCCACAGCAAGCACAAATATGACTCTGTCATTGTCCATGTTGATGTGAATGACCTAAGATGTACCTCCCTGGACTACTTGAAAAGAGACATGGAGGAGCTCTCTGATCTTGTAGCCCAGACAGGTATGACCCTAGCCCTGAGTAGCATCCTGCCATCACCCAGAATGATACCACAGTACAAGGACAAAATGATTGACTTCAACAATTGGCTAAGCTTCTGGTGTCATTCTAAGGGGATCCAGTATCTGTCTGCCTGGGATGACATGATCGACAAACCATGATGCTTTGCCAGAGATGGCCTGCACCTGTCACCCTTGGGATTCTGGATACTGGCTAAGGCTCTTGCCACCCCTATAGTGCCTTTTTTAGGCAAGATTCAAATGACAAATTCACCACCATAACAGGTACAAGCAAGCAAAATCTGAGGGTAATGCTACTTAATGATAGAAGTCTAAAGCTCAAAATGTGCTCACTTGAGACACTCCTTAAAATGGAGAACATCGACATCTGTGCAGTGACAGAGACCTGGTTCAAGGCTCCATAGATCATCCCTGCATTACCAGGCTATAATTCATACCACAGTAAAAACACCAGTGGCCAGCATAGAGAACACCAAGCACTATTAAATAATGATTATAACATGAATATTTTATTCAGACCGATTTCGGCTAACCAGCCTTCTTCAGTGAAAAAGCATTTTACAAATATTACATAGCATTACAATATATACACTCCCCCAACCAATAGCAAGTGTGGTCCAACCCAAATACTACAAATAAATTAAATATTCATGAGACAACATTGTAAACCAAAAAAAATATATAAATGATATATATAAATGTAAAAATTACACAATATATCAAAAAAGGTTTTTGTATATACAAAAGGTTTATAAACATACTGTATATAAATACATTATATAATGAATATATAAAGAATATATAAAAAGAAACAATGATCTGTGGTATACTTCATAAATGGTCATTAAGTCCAGGAGAAAATCTTCTTCTTCTTTCGGCTTTTCCCGATTAGGAGTCACCGTAGTGGATCATCTGTCTGCTCATGATTGGCAGTGGAGTTTTACGGTGTCGAGTTGCCAGCCTGGCACCCAACCTTCCATAGAAGGCACACACACATGTACACACTCACACCTAGGGCCAATTTAGAGTGTCCAGTCCACCTACTGCACGTCTTTGGGATGTGAGAGGAAACCGGAGCACCCAGAGGAAACCCACGCGACCACAGGGAGGACATGCAGACTCCACACAGAAGGCACCCCAGCCAAGAATCGAACTGGAGAACCTCTTGCTATGAGGTGGCAACGCTAACCTCTGCACCACTGCAACCGCCCTAAGTTCAGGAGAAAATAATGCTCCTAAATTAATAATCCAATATTTCTCTTTATGATTAAGAATAGTATGCCAACCTTGCTGATTACTCCTATCACCAATGATTCTGTCTATTACCATGAATCTAAATTCGGCACTAGAATGTTTGATGGTATGTCTGTATAGGGCATTCATCTCCCTTTTGTTACGGACATCACTTCTATGTTCTGACATCCATGTTCTCAATGATTGGGACATTTGGCCTACATAAAAGGCAGAACATTTACATGTGGCCAGATATATTATCCAGCTACTAGCATAATTACCAAACACCTTAAG
Organism: Protopterus annectens; assembly: GCF_019279795.1. NCBI lineage: Eukaryota > Metazoa > Chordata > Ceratodontiformes > Protopteridae > Protopterus > Protopterus annectens. The sequence continues at coordinate 992,501,605 of NC_056725.1, forward strand.
ATCATACACCCTGCTGGTGTTAGCACTGGTAACTTGTTTAAGTTTACTCATGAACTGACATGACCCACAATGTTCACAAGGAAACATTCCCAATAACTGATCCCCCAACATTGTCAGTTGTTTGTACACCACTCCTCCACTCTCTTTATGTTTAAAGTGTGAGAAGTGCGCACCCAAAGTTCTCCCAAGTCTGTAAGAAAATTGACATCTGGGGCCCAGGCATCCTCTAAGTTGGTCATTGGCCATAAGTATGTTCCAAGGTGTATCAATTACATATCTAATGACGTTATTATTACATCAATAGGTTGTCACAAATCTAAGATTTTACCCATTCATGTTGGCCTATGCTGTTTGTATTCCAACAATGTATCTCTATGCTGAGCACAACTCCAGTTACTGGCAAGTACAATATCTGACTCCCTGTATCCCCTCTCCAAAAATCTATTACATAAATCCTGTCTGGCATGTTCAAATTCCCGTGTGGAAGAACTAATTCTTTTGATGCACATAAATTGTGATTTTGGAATATTGCGGATGGTGTGGTGGGGATGCATACTAGATGCATGAAGCAAGCTATTGTATTGTGGATACTTATGAAACGCTTTTGTACTAAGGGTATGATTCTCATTCTGATACACAGTCACATCTAAAAAGTTGATACTATCATGATGTGATGTAAGAGTAAATTCAATACCCCATAAATTATCATTTAGATACTCCAAAAATTCCTGAAGATGTATCACATCTGCCCGCCACACCATTCAACAATCGTCCAAATATCTGTGCCAAATATCTATTTCTACCTGGTAAATATTATGAAGTGGATCATGAATCATACATTCCTCAAAGAAAGCCATAAACAGATTTGCATATATGGGGGCAAAAGATGCCCCATGGCTGTACCCTGCAATTGCCAATAACATTCACCCTGGAAGTAAAACACATTTTTGTTTAAAACATGCTCAGCCAAACATACCAATAAGGTATTAAAGCCAGGTGGATATAAAGCAGCATGCTCCAACCAAAACTGTAATGCTTGTAGGCCAGCCCAATTGGGGATACTAGTATATAAGGCCTTTACATCCAGGGTGCACATCGGCCATCCAGGCTCCAATTGTGTATCTGATAAAATTTTGAGAAATTGTGTTGTATCCTGGATCCTTGCTCTGACTGAGACCAATAAAGGTTTCAAATACTTGGTCAAGAATACTGACAAAGGTTTAGTCAGAGATCCAACACCAGAAACAATTGGTCTGCCTGGAGGCTGAGTTAATGACTTATGGATTTTGGGTAGTAAATATAAGATTTGTTTCTGCGGATCAGCTACAGTAAGATGACTCGTAGCGGTAACATTAATAATACCTTTGTCAACTGCCTGACTTAAGAACATATCAATCTCCTTTTTAAAGATGGGGGTTGGATCTATGGACATTGACATATAACATCTAGAGTTGGAAAGTTGTCCCTTACCCTCATTTAGATAGTAATCCATATTCATAATAACCACAGCCCCACCTTTATCGGCTGGTAAGATGACAATACCATGATTGTTTTTAAGTTGCTCCAAGGCAGCTGCTTCCTCAGAGGAAAGATTATGACCCAAAATAGATGATTCTCTATTCGGAAAATGAAGATCCCTCAATACTGCTTGTAAGAAAATCAAAACATGTTTATTCATTGGTGGTTGGAAGTCAGATTTATGAAACCTGAATTCATCAGATCTTTGAGTATTGTTATCTGCAAAAAATAATCTGAGATTAAGTCTGCAATAAAATTGATAAACATCAGTGACTATACTATATTCATCCACAAAGAATCCAGGTACAAAGCCAAGACCTTTATTCAGTAAAAAAGTTTGCTCATCAGTTAGTAATACATCAGATGAGTTTAATACATTCTGGCCAATATTCCTAGTTACTTCAAGATGCAACAGGCCCTCCACTGAACTGATTCCTTCCCCATGTTTATGCTTGCAGCCCTCACACTGCTTACTATCACATCTAAAGGGTGCTGTGCATTGGGCCTCTTGCGAATGGGTGATTCCCTAGTAATGACACTGTCATTATCGGTAAAGGAAGATTCCTCCCCTGATGTACTAGTTTATGGGTTTTCTGTTCTCTTAAGAATAGATCTAGGTCTTTTTCTTGTGGTATTCATACTGGCAGCTCTATTGTTCTCTGAAAATCTAACTGTCCTCGATACTTCAAAAGGTCGACCCCATTTGGTAGTCAGTTACGTCTCTGTTAAATTTCTTAATCTTTCTTTCCCGTATTTGCTTTTCATAGATTGCCAGCTCCCTAGATAGCTTATTTAAAGAATTGGCATACTGTGGTATAGCCTCATATTTCTTACATTCTTCACAGAAGGTTTTCACCTCTAACACGTTGATATCAACCATCCTTTGATAATATGAAGTTAGAATATGAACAAAGATCATTGAGGCCTGTTGCAAAGCTAAATTCCATTCCCTGGTTAGTGTGTCCTCCGACCTACCAACCAGGGGTTGGATCTGAATTCTAAGGCCTCTAGGTACTATTTCTCTGTTCAAATATGCTCTGAATAGCCTAAGATGCCATATATTGGCCATTAGATTTTTTAAACCCTTTCTCAGTTTATTAAAGGCAATATTACATCCATCCATAGGATCAATTTCGGAACCATTCTGGTTACTGCCTGGTCTGGTATCAATGCCAAATACTCCGATATCATCCCTATCTGCACATAACCCATCTAGAATGCTTTCCAGATCCATACTGATAATAATAATTATAATACTAATCCTATTTTTTGGAATACAAGGAGACTAACTCAATTATTTATAGCTAAAAAAGGGAGCTGGATATCCAAGAAAAGATTCCAATATGAATATTGGAAACAAAATTATACTATTTTATAAATGTCACTAGAGACAGAACTAGATCATCATGAGTATCAGAAGATCATATAATCCAAAATCTATGGATATAAGTGCCTATAGACCTGTCATAAGTATACCACTATTCAGAGAAAACCGTAGGGCACCATGAAAAAATGGGCCCAAAAAAGCCCCTGACAGACCATACAAGTTGGTATATACACTAACCAAGAGATTTTTAACTAAACTGTGAATATATAGTCCAGTATCACTTCTGAAATATGTTCCTCCAAAACCAAAATGCTAAGTGGTTTATAAATTGTAAATATTCCATCTACCATTGTCATTTCTATTCACGATAAATAGTATGCCAACCACCTTATGATATCCTAATGAAAAGATAAGGCATAATAAAGGTAATAACAAACATACATTTTCAAGAAAGGAGAAAATGAAGCATGAGTATAATACAACCAAGCTATACTGATGGCACCAAATGCATTGGTACAAAATACATATGAATAGGGATAACACTCTCAGATCATATGTAATTAGAACATTATGACCTATAATAACTGTGATTGTAGCAACACTGTTAAATGTAATGCGATTATATTATTATTAATACAATAATATTGTCATGAAGGTTATATACCATATCATATATGCCATATCATATATAGTGTTGTTCCATATGATAAAGACTAATATCATCCTAATGCTTATTGGAGCCAAATTTGTTCACATTAATATTTAAATAGCATATTGCGACCACCATTCGAAGCCCAATATGTGCATGGTATAGGCCCACTAAGAATTTAATGGTCTGAAAATTCCAACTTCCAGTCTGTTACAAATTTCTCCTATAGTTCGTCCAAATCAGTTAAATATAATATCCCAAAACAGACAAACAATAACTATCCAGTTGTACAAAACATTCCACATGTATTTAAACCATACACACCTCATAGTATTTAAACCGAGAAAAACCCTCAACAAATACATATATTCTGGTGTCAGTATCTCCTCTGCTTCATTAAAGAAGATCATATCAGAATGTAAAAATAAAAACAGAGAATGCCTATTTGAAAAGAATTTAAGCATACAGAAATTATATTACATAAAGTCCATAAATAGCATGTTTATAAATGTCAAAATGTCCCAAAACACAACAGCTTGCCTTTTGTTCGAATATGCCCCACAAATATGACAAACGGTGTCAATATTGTCTGATGTCCATCAGAAATTGTACCATAACTGATAATGAAAAAGTCCCAATATCATTGAGTTTCCCAACAAAGCCCAACAAACAACACTAGGCCTTTCCACAACCAATATAGATGTTTCCCAAGTTCCGACCGTTAATCTGAGTCACAACCACGATAGGTGTATATAATATAATCCATATATGTCACCAAACATAAAAGTTGTCCAGATGTTATACTACCCCAGATATTATAATACCCTTTTGTTTGAAATGAAATCTACATGACAAACAGTACCTTGAAACCAGCTGGAGTCACACTCGATCTTCCCAAAAAAGAGAAAATAAAAGAGCATTCAGTTGTAATGAAAATGCATCATCAGACCTCCTGTAAACTCCACCTTTAACAATAGCAATTTGTTTCTTCTTCCTAAGGAAATCCTAACTCGACATCCAGACACCATGAAATAGGTAAAACCACAGATCCAAAATACAATGAACAGAAAAGTATTCCAAGTTGAAACACTGAAGAGGGGAAAATTCTTCCTTCACGGACTGATAACACCTGTACCCAAAGCCAACAGCAGAGCAAACCCAAACTGAAGAGACCCAACACTCTGCAGGTACGGAAAATGCATGGCCAAACCATTCACAGTAAAAACACCAGTGGCCAGCATAGAGTACACCAAGCACTATTAAATAATGATTATAACATGAATACTTTATTCAGACCGGTTTCGGCTAACCAGCCTTCTTCAATGAAAAAGCATTTTACAAATATTACATAGCATTACAATATATACACTCCCCCAACCAATAGCAAGCGTGGTCCAACCCAAATACTACAAATAAATTGAATATTAATGAGACAACATTGTAAATAAAAAAATAATATAAATGATACATATAAATGTAAAAATTACACAATATACCAAAAAAGGTTTTTGTATATACAAAAGTTTATAAACATACTGCATATAAATACAATATATAATGAATATATAAAGAATATATGAAAAGAAACAATGATTTGTGGTATACTTCATAAATGGTCATTAAGTCCAGGAGAAAATAATGCTCCTAAATTAATAATCCAATATTTCTCTTTATGATTTAGAATGGTATGCCAACCTTGCTGATTACTGCTATCACCAATGATTCTGTCTATTACCATGAATCTAAATTCAGCACTAGGATATTTCATGGTATGTCTATATAGGGCATTCGTCTCCCTTTCATACCACACCTTTTGGCCACCTAACCTGGACCAAAGCACTAAAGGCGGAGGTGTGTCCATATTCATTAAGGATATCCACACCTCCAGGCTAGTTGCTCAGCATAATACATCTGAGATTATCCAAGTGCAACTAACTCTGGGCAAGACCGCAATGCAAATTGTAGCTTACTACAGATCCCCCACCATGCCACAGGATTCCTACTCCTCATTTCTTGATATACTGGAAAATATTAAGGTACAACCTAACACCCTAATAATGGACGATTTCAACTACCCCACCATTAACTGGGAAAACTACTCATGTACCAATTCTTGTGCTCAACGTTTTCTGGAATTCATAAATTCTAATGCCTTGGATCAATTTATCCACACCCCCACCAGGGGCAGCAATATCCTAGACCTGGTCATTACCAACATGGGTAACCGGTGTTCCACACCAGAGGTCAATTCCTCATTGGTCAGATCCGACCACAAGCAAATCACACTAAACATCCACATCTCACCCCCACCTCCCATTAGGGAAACCACCATAAAATATTTCTCAAAGCCAACTTCACACTTCTTAAGACAGAAGTGGCAAACTTCATGACACCCATGCTGATGGACAATAGAGGTATGACTGCTGAATCCTATACAATTGCACTTTATAAGCACTTACACGAGTGCATGGATCGTGCAATCCCTAACAGAACCAAGATGCTATCCTCCAAAAAAAGGAAGCCAATCTGGTGGTCCCCTGCTATAAACAAACTCTACAACAGAAGAAAGAAACTGTTGCAAAGAAGAGTAAAATCCCATGATTGGAGGAACTCCATGGTCAGCCTCAGTAAGAAGCTGAGATCTCTCATAAAGTCCTCCAAAGCTAGTTACGAAAACAAAATCACCACTGATTCCAAAGACAACCACAAAGCATTCTATAGCTATGTCAAGTATCTCAATGTCAACACTCAGATCTGCTCTTAGTTACAGCACAATGGCACTAAATATACAGAACCAACTGATATTGCCAACATCCTGGCAGATAGGTTCAGTGCTAACTTTACCCCTCTTTCATCCCCTAAAGGGCCCATCTCTATACTGGAAGAATGCAAAGTTCCTGTAATCAGAGCTGCACAGGTAAAAAACACACTCTCCAAAGCAAGAACACAGCATCCATGGGACCTGACAACATCCCAGGCTGTGTTCTACATGAACTACAGAACGAACTGGCATCCCACCTAAGTACCATGTTCAATCATAGCCTCACCTCAGGCTTTGTGCCCACTGAATGGAGCACAACAATGGTTATCCCACTCCACAAAGGGGGAGCCACCACGGACCCTGGGAACTACAGCCCCATTAGCCTGACTAGCCTGGTCTTCAAGGCTATGGAGCATATCATCATGGAACTTATAAACAATGACATTGATAATCTCCAAACTCTGCACCCTACCCAGTTCGGGTTTGTAAAAGGCAGATCATGTCTCCTAAACCTGATAAACTTCTTTGAAGCAGTCACCAAAGCCATAGATGAGGGTACGGTGGTTCACACAGCCTATCTAGATCTCACCAAGGCTTTCAACACCATCCCCCATTTTGGAATTATAGACAAACTCACTAAACTCGGTATAAGTCCCTATGTCACAAGATGGGTTGCCAACTGGCTCACTGACAGAACCCACACTGTGAAGGTAGCAGAATCTAAATCCAACTTCAGACTTGTGACAAGTGGAGTACCACAGGGTTCCGTCCTAGGTCCTCTCCTATTTGGTATCTATTTCTCTGAAGTACAGGCTAACACAGGTGGTCTTTGGCTAACAAAGTTTGCAGATGACTGCAACCTAGGAGGCATAATCAAAACTCCTAACGATGTGGACATCCTACAAAAGGGCCTCACTGAGACAGATGCCAGGTGTCAAAGCCATGGCCTCAAGCTCAATGCCAAAAAGTGCATTGTCATCCCTTTTGGTAAAAACTCTGTACCCATGAACTACCACATAGGCGGTAGTCTACTTAATACTGAAAGTGTGATAAGAGACCTTGGGACACAGGTGGACAGTAGTCTCTCCTTTGATAATCACATCACCACAGTAGTCAGGAAATCCTACTATGTGGCACACCTCATCACAAAAAGTTTCTCATCCAGAAAAAAAGATGTCATTGTTCCCCTCTACTCATCACTTATTAGACCCATTATAGAGTGCAATGCCCCTTTTGGTATGCACCTCACAAGACATCTACAACAATTGGAAAGGCCACAGAAATACCTCACAAAGAGGATTACCGGCCTCAAACAGATGCCCTATGCAGACCGTCTCAAAAAACTCCAGCTTTACTCCGTAGCATATCGCCTACTCCGAGGTGATCTCTGCCTAACATATAAAGCTATGTCAAACCCAAAGCTGTTGGACATGCTACACCTAAAGAAATCCCAATCCATCCAAGCTACATGCTCTAGGGACCAAAACCTTGTCACCACAATAAACAGGACATGCTGGAGGGATAGATTCCTGTCCCAGAGACTTCCCATACTCTGGAACAGGCTACCCATCTATATCAAGCAAAGTTCTTCTTTAGCACTCTTCAAGAAAAATCTTGATGAGTGGATGGGAAATAGAAAATACACCCTGGGGATCACTTCTGTGGCTCTGCTTGGCAGGGGCACAAGGAAAATAATTTTCTTGGGTGGCAAAAGCCAGGATACCATTTGGCTAGGCTTATATAGGCCCTAGGGCCAATAGCCTAGTACCTACCTATGAACCTATAAAAATGGATGCAACACCAAATAAAGTAGCACATAATGAAATTACTAAGTTAAATCAAAAATACTTAGAAGTTCTGAATCATAAGGTAGCCATAAATCTGGATAAATTGAAATTATAGTCTTATGCTGTAAATCCCAAATATCTACATAAAATAGCGATAAGATCCAAAAAAATAAACAATCATAATCTTATTAATGAGATTAAATATAAAAAGTGATGGTTTAGTTAAGAGTACATCTAACTTAATGGGTATATTAGCAGTGTTCAAAAACTACTATAAAGATATAAATAATAACACACCACTTTTGGAGACAGATAACGTAATAAATACTTTTATTGAAGAAAATATAACTACTAAGATGTCAATGCAACAAAATAACATATTAAATAAACTAATAACACTAACAGAAGTAAAAGAGCAAATACAAAATTTAAAAAGATAAAAAAGCTCCAGGACTGGATGGAATAATTCCTGAACTGTATAAGATTTTTCCTGAATATATAATAAAGAAAATGATGAGTGCGTTTACTATGGTTAAGCAAAAATGTATAACACCGCCATCATGGAAATATTAAATTATCTCACCAATATTAAAACAAGGTAAGGACCCCAAATCTTGTGATTCATATAGCCCAATTTTGTTACTAAACACTGATTATAAACTTTTCCTGACAATATTAGCTAATAGAATAAAGAACATATTACGTAATCTAATACATAATGATCAGATGGGCTTCATTCTTCATAGAAAAGTGCAAGATAACATTAATAAATTACTATCATTAATAGACATAGCATGCAAATACAAAAAACAACTAACCATTATCAGCCTAGACATAGAAAAGGCTTTTGATTCTATGTTAGTCTTATCTACAAAGAATGTAGATTGGTTTTGATTTCTCCTCAGATTCTGTCAACTTATTAATGGAAATCTATAGTGGGCACAAGCTTATGAGAAAATCGGATCATGTCTATCCTCACCAATAGACATCTTCAAGGGGACTAGACAAAGTTGTCCTTTGTCACCATTATTGCTTGCTCTTTCAATGGAACCTTTTGCTACATATATCAGAAACAAGCAAAATATAAAAGGTTTTCAAATTAATAAGGACTGCTGTCCTAAAATACAATTATTTGCTGATGATATGTTGTTAACGTTGGGTGATATTGGTGGCTCTTTGCATGATGTTATAAATACCTTAAACAAGTCTGAAAGAATTTCAGGACTTAAATTTAATCATAATAAATCCAAAACAGCACTAATTAACAAAAAGATCAACAAAAACCTAAGAGAGAATAGCCCGTTTAACTGGAAGAATGATGTATTAGAATATTTGGGTGTCAGTATAAAGAGTACATGGAAAGAATATGTTAAACTAAATGACAATAATGTAATAACCACCATTAGTGAACTAATCAAAAGATGGTATAAAATGTTCTTCACAATGGACGATAGGCTCTCTTTAATTTAAATGATAATTTTACCTAAAATTGTGGTTTATAAATAAAAAACAATCCAGGCGTACCACCACAGACACGATAAAATCTGTGATTTAATAAAACTTTTAAAAGATAAAACAAATGAAGAGAACATAGAATAAGTGCTTTCAGTAAAACCTTCTTCAGATCCTTTATTCACTCCCATCAATGCAAAAGTTTTAAACAGTATTCAACCAGTCATGCTGTTCAGGAGTGTTTCTTCTTCCATGGCTAATGGGGACAGATCCCTCTGATGGTAGTCCTCCAGAGTTACAAGTAGCAGGAATAAATTCTGCTTATTCCCTCTTCCTTTTTCTATGTTTTATGTTTATGCTCCGTTCTTTCAGAATGGGCTTTACTGGTACCATTCCATTAAAGCCCAGTGGTTTATCTGCTCTCAATTCCATAATTCAGTTGGTGTCTTCCACCTCTGTTCTGTTTGTCATGTCACCTCCCCTTGGGCTTTCATTCAGATTCATTAGAGCCATAAACTTGAAACTGTGATTTTCTTCCACCCTAATGTGCTGATACAGGGCATTTGCAGCTACTTGATTTCTTATGTCTGATAGATGGCATAAAATCCATTCCTTAAAAGCCCTATTTGTTTTACCTACACAGTACGAAGAGCATGCCTCACAGATGGCTAAATATACAATGTTCTTGCTGGTACATGTGGCATAACCTTGAAAGGAATAACTCTTCTTAGTAACTGGGTGTTCAAATATATTATGTGTCCGTATAAAAGGGCAGGCTTTGCAAAATCCACATTTCCAGGTACCTTTACATTGGCTTCCTGTACTATATCTGATAACAGTAAGGCCATCATGTTGACGGAATAAGTGCTTCAGATTCTTCTTATTCTGAAATGAAAAGCTAGGTTTAACCCCTGCTATTTTTCGTAATTTCTCATCCAAAGTTAGGACTGGCCAAAACTTCCTAATGGTATTACAAATGAATCCATTATCCATGTGGTAAGTCAGTGTACACCTCAAATTAGCTGAAAATCTATTATCTTGTGGTTGTCTGGTCCCTTCATGCCTCCTATTAGAATATAGGGGATACCCCTTCTGAGTTCTGAGTTGCATGGCTTCTTCTCCACTCATTCTGGTATCTTCTTCCTTATATTCTCTTCTCTTAAGGGTGTTAACAACAGTTTCTTTTTCTTTTAAGAAAATGTCATCCCAAGAACATAATTTGGAGATGCGTGTGATCTGATTTCCCACTAAATTCCGAAATATATGCCTTGGGTGCATACTAGTCTGATGTAAGAAATGGTTTTGCCATGTAGGTTTCCTGAAAATCATGGTTTCTATCCCTTTACCTGGGGTCAGGCAAAGTTTCACATCAAGGAACTCTATCTCCCTTCCAGAGAATTTTAAGTAAAATCTCAAAAAAACAGTTGTGTGAGAGAGAAACATGACAAATTCCCGTAGACTAGTGGCATCTCCTTTCCATAGGAGAAAGACATTATCCACAAATCTCATAGGTTCATAGGTTCATAGGTTCATACTAGGCTATCTGCCCTGGAGCAATTATAAGCCTAGCCCGATTCTGTATGGCTTACACCACCCCTTGATTTGAGTATACTGTGCCCTTTTTAAGGTTTAGTTTACTGTGCCTCTGTCTAATAGTGACACGGGAGTAATCCCTGGGACAAACCTACGATCCCCCATCCACCTATCGAGATTCTTCTTGAAGAGATTCAGTGAGGTGCTCTGCCTCACATGAACTGGAATTCTATTCCAGAGCAAAGGGAGCCTCTGGGTTATGAACCTGTCCCTCCAGCAAGTTCTATTTGTTTCTGTGCTGAGGTTCAAGTCCCTCAAGCATGTGGCTCTACAGGATTTAGATTTACTGAGGTGGTGCATGTCCATTAATTCTGGATTTGACATAGCTTTGTATGTCAGGCATAGATCGCCTCGAAGTAGGCGGTATGCAACTGAGTAGAGCTGGAGTTTTTTTAAGCGAGCAGCATATGGCATCTGTTTGAGACCCTTGATCCTCTTGGTGAGATACTTTTGGGGTCTTTCTAATTGCTGCAGGTGTCGGGTAAGGTACATCCCAAAAGGGGCATTGTATTCTATGATGGGCCTGATGAGGGATGAATAAAGGGGCACGATTACCTCTCTTGAGCTAGATGTGAAACCCTTCGTGATGAGGTGGGCTATGTAGAAGGTCTTTCTAACCACTTTGGCAATGTGGTTTTCAAAAAAGAGATTGCTATCAACTTGGGTCCCCAGGTCCCTAATAACTTTCTCTGTACTTAATGGGTTTCCACCGATGTGGTAATTTGTGGGCACATTGTTTTTGCCAAAGGGTATGACTATACATTTTTTGGCATTTAGCTTTAAACCATGGCACTGGCACCAGTTATCTGTCTCTGTGAGACCTTTTTGAAGGATGTTTGTGTCAGCTGGAGAGTTGATTATGGCGCCCAGTTTGCAGACATCTGCGAACTTGGTGAGCCATAGTCCTCCCACATTTGCCTGTACCTCGGAAAAGTATATACTGAACAAGAGTGGTCCCAGGACAGAACCCTGTGGGACGCCACTTGTGACTGGTTTCGAGTCGGACATGGCTCCAGCAACTCTCTCTCTGTGGGTTCTGTCTTTGAGCCAGTTTGCGACCCATCTTGTGACATAGGGGTTTATATTTAAGCTGGATAGCTTATCTATGATGCCCGAGTGGGGTATTGTGTCAAATGCCTTGGCAAGGTCCAGATAGGCTGTGTGGACTACCTTCCCTTCATCTATGGCTTTGGTGACTGTTTTGAAGAAGTCAACCAGGTTCAAAAGGCAGGATCTGCCCTTGACAAAGCCGAACTGGGTAGGATCTAGTGTCTGTAGGTCCCCAATGTCTTTGTTTATCAGTTCCATGATGATCCTCTCCATAGCCTTGCAGACTAAGCTAGTCAGGCTTATGGGGCGATAGTTTCCAGGGTCTGTAGAGGCTCCACCTTTGTGGAGTGGGACCACTGTTGCTGTACGCCATTCTGTGGGCACATATCCTGTAGTGAGGCTGAGATTGTATAGCTGTTTTATTTGAGGGATTAGTTCCTCTTGGAGTTCATGTAGGACGCAACCTGGGACGCCATCTGGTCCCATGGAAGCAGTGTTTTTTGCTTTGGAGAGGGCAGCCTTCACCTGAGCATCAGAGATGTTTGGGAGGCAGCCCTCTGCCGGGATAGATACTTGCTCTTTTGGGGGTGGAGAAGTTTGCACTGAACCTGTCTGCCAGGATATTGGCGATGTCTGTGGGTTCAGTGTATTTTTTGTCGTTTAGAATCAACTCAGAACAAGTCTGGGAGTTGCATCCCAGGTTTCTAACATAACTGAAGAAAGCCTTATGATTGTCTTTGGTGTCCTGTGCAATTTTTCTCTCAAAGCTGGCCTTGGAGGATTTTATGAGGGATCATAATTTTTTGCTAGTACTGATCAGAGATGCCTCCCTATTAGGGATTTTGCTCTATCATGTAGTAGCTTCCTCCTTCTGTTGTACAGTTTATTTATGGCAGGGGTCCACCAGACTGGACTCCTGCCTTTGGATGATTGGGTCTTGGTTTTGTTTGGGATAGCATGATCCATGCATTCCTGGAGATGTCCGTAAAATGCGTTTATATAGGATTCTGCAGTTTGGGCCATAGTTTTCACTGGCCCTGGGGCCTTGAAGGATTCCACTTTGGTTTTGAGAAGTGAGAAGTTCGCTTTTGAGAAGTTTTTCTCTGTAGTTTTCTGGGCTGGGGGTGGGGTCGGGATGTGGACACCCAGTGAAATTAATTTATGGTCTGATCTTACCAATGAGGGATATACTTCTGGTGTGGAGCATAGAGTCCCCATGTTGGTAATGATCAGGTCTAGTATGTTGTCCCCTCTTGTGGGAGTGGTAACTAGTTGTTCCATAGCATTTGAGTTTATAATTTCCAGGAACCTTTGGGCTAAGGTGCTGGGGCTTGAGTAGTGCTCCCAGTTAATGTTTGGGTAGTTGAAGTCACCCAATATAATGGTGTTCGGAGAGATCTTCATGTTCTCCAATGTTTTCAGGAAAGCCGAGTGGGATTCCTGACTTTGAGAGGGTGGTCTGTAGGATGCTATAAACTGAAAAGCAGTCTTGCCCACTGTTAGTTGCACATGGATGGTCTCCGATACTTCGTGCAATGCCACTAACCTGGAGGTGTGGATATCCTTGATAAATATGGAAACTCCCCCTCCTTTTGTGGTTCGGTCTGAGTTTTGGGGCCGAAAAGCATGATATGAGGTATAGCCTGGTGTGCTGGGGTGCTCTCTGGAGCCTTAACCCAGGTTTCTGTCACTGCACAGATATCGATGTTCTCCATACTGAGGAGAGCTTCGAGTGCGTGCATCTTGATGTTAAGACTTCTGGCGTTTAGCAGCATTACCCTTAGTTTCTTGTTCCTTGTGCTGTCTATGGGGGTGGGTTTGACTTTTGAGCCATGCCTAAAAAAGGCACTATGGGGGTGGCAAGAGCCTTTGCCAATATCCGAAAGCCCAGTGGTGACAGGTGCAAGCCGTCCCTAGCGAAGCAACGTGGCTTGTCGAGCATGTCATCCCAGGCTGACAGACACTGGATCCCCTTTGAATGACACCAACATTTTAGCCAATTGTTAAAATCGATCATTTTGTCTTTGTACTGTGGCATCATTCTAGGTGAGGGTAAGATGCTGCTCAAGGTCAGGGTTTTACCAGCCTGGGCTACATGATCAGAGAGCTCCTCTATGTCTCTTTTCATGTAGTCCAGGGAGGTACATCTCAGGTCATTCACACCAGCATGTACAATGACTGAGTCATATTTGTATTTGCTTTGGAGTGACCTGAGTGCTTGCGTTATGTGGCGGATCCTAGCACCCGACAGGCAGCTCACCATGACCTTCTCTTTATTCAGCCTGGTGAGCGGGACGTCAGTGTGTCTGACAATAGAGTCACCTATTACAAGAGTATCAGATGTGTTATTCAGCCTTAAGGGCTGTGGCTGCTTGGCACACTGACTTTGTGGGTTATGTGTTGTGCGTGTTTTGTTTTGAGGTAGCGATTGTTGGGTGTCTGCTTTGGAAGTCTCTGTTGCTTAGGTAGATTTTTATTTAGAGCCTCCGAGTATGTTTTTGTGTATTTATGTGTTTGGTTCGCTGATGTGGTGGGACTATGTGATACTGGAATTGTGTTGTGTGAGGTTACCTTCTCCTCCTGACTGGTTACACCAGTTTTGAGATGAGAGAGCTCAGCCTTCAGTTTGGCTAAATAGTTGCATCTCTCACATATATTTGAGCCTGTTTGGAGGAGGAGAGGGTTGTCCGTGTACATGAGACAGTTGTAACATTGCCTCAAAATTCCCAGATTCACCAACTGGACTGGAGAGGAAACCATTGACTGACCTTTGGACATGCTAGAGTAATATACGGAAACTGAATTTAAGACGTACCAATAGAAGACAGGGTAATCATAGAGAATATAAGAGTAAGTAGTGCTTATGGTTTAATAGTGCTAACTTGTAGGATTACTTAATTGGACCAGTGAAGGGCCTTAGAATGAGAATATGGTGTTTAAATTGAGAGATAGAGCAGTTCTAAGGGAAAACGTGAAGAGCAGACTTTGTGGAGCCAGGAATAGTTTAAACCCAATTAGGCGGCGCTGCTCGCTGTTGTGCTATGCACAAAAACGCACAAAACCGCGCAAAAGAGGGTTTTAAGAGAGGAAGATGAAGAAGTCTTGGAATTGACCCAAAATGGCCAATAAAACTGCAGTTTCAAGTCAGTAACCACTCCCACAGGGGGAGGCAGGCTGCTCAATGCTCCTCACTGCCACTGACCAACAGAGAGACTTCCCTTTAGCCCAAGCATAAAATGGCCTCACAGAAACTTACAAACAGTTCAAGAACAGCAAGCCTGTAACTGAACTTTTTTTAAATCTCAGAAAAGTGGGAAAAAAGCAAGATTTTTTTGTTTTTTTTCAGAGATAGCAGAGGTTCACAAGTATCAACAAGTTATAACAGTGCAGTAAATGACCCCACACAAGAGTGCTAGGCCAAAGACAGATAAAATGCAAGTTTTGAGAAAAAAATGATTTTAAAAATAAGTGCAAACAGGAACTTCAGTAAACAGCTCTAGGTTGTGCTCTAAATACATTTACTAATGCAACACCAACCATTAGTGGAATGCCAAAAATACATAAGAAATTAGAGGATCCACCTATGCGGCTCATTGTTTTGTATCACAAGTTGATACATGTGAACCTCTGCTATCTCTGAATACAGTTACTCATGTAGAAAATTATCTGATCTTTCCACAGGTTGCATACGTCTAGATTCCATTCTTTCTCCCATTATGCCAAGACTATATTGGAATAACTGTTGGCACATGGGGTGCCCATGGCAACCCCCCCATTATTGCCAATAATGAGTGTCGCCATATAGGAAGATGTTGTTCTCCAGTACTAGTTCTAACAAAGTACAAAGGAGATTAACATCCAAAACTTCACTGCCAGCAAATCTCCTGATGGCTTCAGTTCCATAATTGTTCAGGATGACTGTCAAAAGACTTTGCACATCCAGTGTGACTAATAATAATCCTTCTTCCAGGGTTCTCATTTCCATTTTCTCAAATAAGAGACCTAAGAAGTGTGCTGTGTCCTTCAGAACCATGGTGGCCTTTGATAGGACCTTCTTTAATTCAGCTTCCAAGAACACTGATAGCAGCTCAGTCAGCCAGCTCCTTCCCAAAACAATGAGCCGCATAGGTGGATCCTCTAATTTCTTATGTACTTTTGGCATTCCACTAATGGGTGGTGTTACAGGATCAGCTATATCGAAATAGTCATAAAGCTCTTTCGTAATACTCCTAGTCATAAGGAAATCATATAGTGTGTCACGCACACCATTACTCAGTCTCATCAGATCTATCTTGTTCAATTGTTGATAGGTTCCTCTATCACTTAATAATCTCTCATCTTGGTGCTATACAACTCAGAATCCATTACCATTATCACACCTCCCTTGTCTGCTGGTTTAATGACAATGTCTTTTCTCCCCATCAACTCCTTGAGTGCTTGGTATTCACTTTGGGTCAGGTTATGGAATTGATTACTCTTAGACTGTGACCTATGTCTTGCCACTGCATCTTCAAAAAGGTGAATAAACATATACACCATAGGGTGGTACAAAGGCACAAAAGTGCTTGTTTTTTTATATAAAGATTAACTTGTTCCTTATTGTTGCCAAAAATGTGTTTGATGGTAATATTCCTCCCAAAACATTTCATGTCTGTCAAAAATTCATTTAGTGGTGATCTAATGCAGGGGATAAAGGAAATACCCCTCTCTAAGACTGAAATCTGAGTCTCTGTTAGAGAAATCTTAAAGATGTTAAAGACCAAGGAATCAGTCCTATTTTCTTTAATTATATCACTTTGCGTTTTTTCCTTTTCCTGCTGTCTGATCTCGACATGTGTATGCTGCTGCTCTGTAATAAAAAAGGTATATTTTGTAAAATAGGTAAGTGCTGGACCCCTTCTTTGGGTCTAGTGGCTACTGGAGTAGTTTTCATATGAGAAATGTCTTCTTTAGATCTTTATTAGAATCATGTTCTTCCTGACTTAAAATCAGAGTTAACATTCAGAGTTGTTCCCCCGTGGGTCATTGGTGTAATTGCAGCCACGTCACTAGTAATTTCCTTTACGTTAGCTTCGAAGTTAGGAATTTCAAAATGTCCAGTTTCAGGCATTATTACCTGTGTATTCTGAACTGCTCAGTTCACCTTGACTTTATTAGCTTTTTTATTAATATCGAATGCAGTTCCCTTTCCATTAGTCTTCCGTTCTTTTGGCCAATTGAAGAGATTGCTGTTCTTGTAATCAATGAAGTCTCTAGTTAGTTTGTGGCTTTTAATAATTTTTAATTTTTGTCATAGGCATCTTGTCTGCTTTGTAAAATCTCTAATTTACAAAAGCAAGACTCAGATAAATTCATACGCTCAAGTTCTTCCTGTCTCAGCTTAATTAGCTCCTCTACTTCATCTTCCTGCGGCTTGAAGAACTCTATTAAATGCTTCATGTATTTGAAGCTCGTGTCTATATTTATTGCCTGTCACTTAGCCAAAAGTGAAGGAAAAGTTCATAGGTTCATAGGTTCATACTAGGCTGTCTGCCCTGGGGCAATTATAAGCCTAGCCCGATTCTGTATGGCTTACACCACCCCTTGATTTGAGTATACTGTGCCCTTTTTAAGGTTTAGTTTACTGTGCCTCTGTCTAATAGTGACACGAGAGTAATCCCTGGGACAAACCTACGATCCTCCATCCACCTATCGAGATTCTTCTTGAAGAGATTCAGTGAGGTGCTCTGCCTCACATGAACTGGAATTCTATTCCAGAGCGAAGGGAGCCTCTGGGTTATGAACCTGTCCCTCCAGCAAGTTCTATTTATTTCTGTGCTGAGGTTCAAGTCCCTCGAGCTTGTGGCTCTAAGGAATTTAGATTTACTGAGGTGGAGCATGTCCATTAATTCTGGATTTGACATAGCTTTGTATGTCAGGCATAGATCGCCTCGAAGTAGGCAGTATGCAACTGAGTAGAGCTGGAGTTTTTTTTAAGCGAGCAGCATATGGCATCTGTTTGAGACCCTTGATCCTCTTGGTGAGATACTTTTGGGGTCTTTCTAATTGCTGTAGGTGTCAGGTAAGGTACATCCCAAAAGGGGCATTGTATTCTATTATGGGCCTGATGAAGGATGAATAAAGGGGCACGATTACCTCTCTTGATCTAGATGTGAAACCCTTCATGATGAGGTGGGCTATGTAGAAGGTCTTTCTAACCACTTTGGCAATGTGGTTTTCAAAGGAGAGATTGCTATCAACTTGGGTCCCCAGGTCCCTAATAACTTTCTCTGTACTTAATGAGTTTCCACCTATGTGGTAATTTGTGGGCACATTGTTTTTGCCAAAGGGTATGACTATACATTTTTTGGCATTTAGCTTTAAACCATGGCGCTTCACCAGTTATCTGTCTCTGTGAGACCTTTTTGAAGGATGTTTGTGTCAGCTGGAGAGTTGATTATGGCCCAGTTTGCAGTCGTCTGCGAACTTGGTGAGCCATAGTCCTCCCACGTTGCCTGTACCTCGAAAAGTATATACCGAACAAGAGTGGTCCCAAGACAGAACCCTGTGGGATGCCACTTGTGACCGGTTTCGAGTCTGACATGGCTCCAGCAACTCTCACTCTGTGGGTTCTGTCTTTGAGCCAGTTTGCGACCCATCTTGTGACATAGGGGTTTATATTTAAGCTGGATAGCTTATCTATGATGCCCGAGTGGGGTATTGTGTCAAATGCCTTTGCAGGGTCCAGATAGGCTGTGTGGACTACCTTCCCTTCATCTATGGCTATGGTGACTGTTTTGAAGAAGTCAACCACATTCAAAAGGCAGGATCTGCCCTTGACAAAGCCGAACTGGGTAGGATCTAGTGTCTGTAGGTCCCCAATGTCTTTGTTTATGAGCTCCATGATGATCCTCTCCATAGCCTTGCAGACTAAGCTAGTCAGGCTTATGGGGCGATAGTTTCCAGGGTCCGTAGAGGCTCCACCTTTGTGGAGTGGGACCACTGTTGCTGTACGCCATTCTGTGGGCACATATCCTCTAGTGAGGCTGAGATTGTATAGCTGTTTTATTTGAGGGATTAGTTCCTCTTGGAGTTCATGTAGGACGCAACCTGGGATGCCATCTGGTCCCATGGAAGCAGTGTTTTTTGCTTTGGAGAGGGCAGCCTTCACCTGAGCATCTGAGATGTTTGGGAGGCAGCCCTCTGCCGGGATAGATACTTGCTCTTTTGGGGGGGGGGAGTTTGCACTGAACCTGTCTGCCAGGATATTGGCGATGTCTGTGGGTTCAGTGTATTTTTTGTCATTTAGAATCAACTCAGAACAAGTCTGGGAGTTGCATCCCAGGTTTCTAACATAACTGAAAAAAGCCTTATGATTGTCTTTGGTGTCCTGTGTTACCATAGCTCGGCATGCATCTGTTGCATAGGCCCCGAGGTAATGGTGTAGGCAAGCTTCCATATGGAAGCATTGTCATTGAAGATGTTTTAGTTTGTTTGCTGCATTCTCAACTTCCCAGTAAACAGCATCAGAGTCTTCATTTATAGGCATATTTAAAGGTTGTAAACTGCCAGGAGCATTTAAATCAATACCCACAAGTGGATTTGTTAAACTTCTTGCAAGGTTTATTACTGTTTTTGAAGCAATTAGTCTCAAAAGGAACACTTACCTGTTTCTGAAACTGCAGTGAACACCAGTGGTGCTATGTGCAGTGTGTAAATCAACTCAGCACAAATGAAACAAAAAATAAGTACACACTGCTGAAGAAAGTCTTGCCAAAAAAGAACCAAAGTAGAAAACAATGCAGATATACCACCATAGACATGATAAAATCTGTGATTTAATAAAACTTTTACAAGACAAAACAAACAAAGAGAATGTAGGGTAAATGCTTTCGGTAAAAAACGTCTTCAGATCCTTTATTCACTCCCATCAAGGCAAAACTTTTAAACAGTATTCAACCAATCATGCTGTTCAGGGGTGGTTCTTCTTTCATGGCTAATGGAGACAGGTCCTTCTGGTGGTAGTCCTCCAAAGTTACAAGTAGCAGGAATAAGTTCTGCTTATTCCCTCTTCCAGTTTCTACTTTTTATGTTTATGCTTTAGAGGGGCCATTCCATTATGGTCTAGTGGTTTATCTGCTCTCAATTCCATAATCCACTTGGTCTCTTCCACCTCTGTTCTGTTTGTCATGTCACCTCCCCTTACTACATAAGCAATCATACATTTATATAAATGAAAACAGACAACGCTGACACAATCCCAGTCATAAGCATTTTACATCACAAACCATACTGAAACATTCCCAGCTGCAAACATTATACATTACTTATAATCTACCCTCTCTTTCTCACTCAAACATTACAGTTTATTTAAGTCCTGACACCTCTTAGACCTCATTCCTCGCTTGTATGTATTGTTCCCACAATTCTCATTTTTTTCCTATGTAGTTTGTTCCTTCCCTTTTCTGAAGATCCCAATTCCAGTTGTCTTATCTCTGTTACTATATTCACTACTTCCAGTATAGCTGGTTTAGATTTTGATTTCCATTTTCTAGTAATTGCTTTTTTGGTAGCCACCATTATTAGACACAGCAAGGCCTTACCATGTCTAGGCAATTCTGATTCTGTATCATAGCTCAAAAAAATCATCTCCCTCATCAGACAAATCTGCCCACCCTGTATCTCTGACAGTGCATCCCATAGGGAATCCTTAAAATCTGCCTATTTACCACACTCCCAGCAAACATGTTCCCTGTTATCTCTTTCCTCCCTTTCACACCTCCAACATTTACTGCCTGCCTAACAAAAATTCTCTGGAGTCTACTTGGGGTATACATTTATCTATGTAAACATTTCCAGGCAAAAATCCTAAATCTTCTAGAGTTTGTTGCATATTTGGGAGACATATATATATATATATTTCCATTGTTTCTTTGTGAATTGCTTATCAGATCTCTCTTCCAAATCTTTTCTAACCTCCTCTGATTGAGTCTTATAGTTATCATGCAATATTTTATATGCTGTATTAATTATTTCTTGAATGGCAGCTTCTCTTCTAGATTCTATTAAAGTTCTACCAGTGATTGTGTTTTGTTGAGTACCCCCCTATTTCTTTCTCATTGCTTATACTCCGATATCAATCCCTGATAGGGAAGGCAATCTCTAACCTGCAATCTAAATAAATTCTTGGCTTCTTCCCATTTTATCAGCTTTCCCTCTCTAGTCATTTTCTCCATATATATTGGTTCCTTTGCCAGTTTTCTCCAATAAATTCCAGCCCCCTCTTGCCTATTGTCTGTATCCCTAATTACAGTCATCCCTACCGGCAGAATCTCCTTTCTACATCCCTGTGTTGGTTTAGTTCTTAGAATACTTCTTGCTACTTTATTGATGTAATATTCTGCATGATTATTGTTATTCTCCTTAAATGTCTGCATCCAAAATCCCAGTCTCAACTTGTTTCTTGAGCTTCCTCCATGTCTTATCACCATCCCTTTCCACTTTGAATTATAGTTTTCTGCTTGTGCTAT
This sequence comes from Protopterus annectens, assembly GCF_019279795.1. Classification (NCBI taxonomy): domain Eukaryota; kingdom Metazoa; phylum Chordata; order Ceratodontiformes; family Protopteridae; genus Protopterus; species Protopterus annectens. The sequence goes on from NC_056725.1 coordinate 992,523,251, forward strand.
GTATAGGAACCATAGCTGTGTAGCTCTGAAATACCAATTCAAATTGGGTAATCCCAATCTGCCCAGTTCTACTGGAACAATCAGATTATCCTCTTCCAAGATAAAAAGTCCTTCAGCTCTTTATTAGTTGCTACCCACAACTTCTCTGGCTGATAAAAATATGCCTGACCTGTGTATAAGACTAAAGGGACTTAAAGCTTTTTAACTGCTTGTATCTTACTAGCCATAGCCATATAACAAAGCTTTCATTTTCTCAGTTTTGTCATGGTAAATCACTGTTAGTATAATCTCTAAGTGTGCAGTCACAGTGATTCCATGCTTTTGAGAGATTTTGCCCATCACAGAATTGATATGACCATGGCATTGATATATATATATATATATATATATATATATATATATATATATATATATATATATATATAATTTATAATTCCAGGGTGTGTGAGAGGTGTAGGGGAGCAGGGGGCTTGCTTCCTCAACATCTTTTCTTGTTGATGACTGTATAGTTGATGCTATCTCTTCTTTTTTCTTCTTTTCATAATGCAGTCCCCTACAAAAGGCACAAAACAGCTTTCATGCTTTCAGTAAACATTAACTTTTACCACTAACAAAAATGTGCACTGGTTAACTTTAAAATAAACTAAACTGTGTATTTTTATATTAATTGCACTGCAGTGATATGGGTGCTGGGAGGCAATTACATTCATAACTTATTGACTTTCCACAGTTGTAAACAACATTTATTTTTCAATTAACTGCTTTCTTATACACTTCTATCAGCACACAGAATTCCACCTTCTTATGATAAATTGCTTGCACCTGCAAGCTTCTCATATCCAAGTAAAAGCAGTTAGTAATAAAATATATCTTAGCTGTAAGTACCAAGAACTACTGTTTATTTTACTGCTTACTGTTTTATTGCATCTTAATGCTGCTATATGCATTTTTCTGCCTCCTAACCTCAGCCGTGTTCCATAATACAACTTTACATCAACTCTTGCATCATTTCTCACATTTGAAAGTTTAAGAACTAAGTAACTGATAGACCTCTTTCTCATTTAACCATATCTAGCTACAGTACTTTCTCTTTTTCCACAATAGCTTGATCTTTGGCATCAAATCAAAGAAACTAATTTTATTACTCACACATACAGACTACTACATTGTAATGTAAATGATTTTATCCAATATATGTTAGCAGTGGCGGCTGGTGACTTCAAATCAAAGGGGGGCTGCAGGAGACAGCTGAATGGGTGGGGTCAATGGGAAGGGGTGTGGCCAACTAGAAAGGGGGGGGCTATGCTCAAAACCACAAAAAACTAACTAAATATACTGCCGTGGGTGCCAAACCGTCATTATGAGAGTCCAATCAAAACAAAATGAAGTGTAGAAGAATAAAAATATTTCAATGCATTGGCTGCATGACAGCTTACTTAATATCTAGATGGAAACAAAAAGGTTGTGAGGCATGAAAAAATAAATTACTTTTTTTAAATACATTAATGGAATGCCAGTCAAAATCAAGTATAAGAAAAACAAGCAGCACTCAACTCAAACCACTTCTTGCACTGCAGTTCTAATTATAATTTATATTCAGCTTTATTAAAGTACCAAGTAAGATGCTGAAAGTAGAAATCTCTGATGCCCCCACTTGTAAAAATGTTCCTTATCCAAAAAAAGACTTGCTGCCTGACAACTATCTACTTGTTTCATGGGGAAAACATGATCAAAGTAAAAAATGAAAAGCAAACAAGAAATAAGCTCAAGATACATTGCTTACAAGGATTACTGTACAGGTTATGGACCACACGATTGGCATTCTGTTTAGTTTACGGTTAAAGCCTGCAGAGATGACTGGAAGTCTCCAAATGTAATGAGCTTCTTAAAATAATGTAATCCTGTCCTTTATTTATACATTATCTAGTTAAGTATTCTCTACATGGCAACAACAGAAAGGCTTATAATGTTGGCAATTCTTTAACAGTATGCTTATTAAAGCTTACTTGCATCTTACAATCTCAGCCAAGCTTAACTGATGGTCATTAAAGTATTGCTACTTAAACACAGAGCAAGAGGCACTTTGAGTAATAAGCATAAATCAACAGTACAAAAAATATGACAGAAACCAGACCATTCTGCAAAAATCAAGGACAGATGAAAAGCCGCTCCTGTACTTGTGTCTACCTTGGATGGGGGGATACCCTGTACATTTACACTGCATAACTACTCCTTGCCTTGCTTCGACACATCCAGAGTCACTACATGGGGGAGTGGGGTGCAACAAGTATGTCACAATTTGAAATGTCTCTGGCTGACTGTGATGACCCTAACACATTTGTCATACCTCTCAACCTCAGATCAAGAAATCTGGACAAAGCCATACAAAGAAGTGGGACAAAGGCCCAAAAACAAGGACAATTTTTTTTTTAAATATTGCTCTTATAAACTTAGAAAGATAATAGAATAGGTCTTGCATTAGTATGAATTTTCTAAATGGTATGAAATCTGAAACTCAAATGTCTGTCATTATTTTCTAACTTCAGTCTTTAATGATTTGTCACTAATTTGCCAAAAAAACCCCACAATTTTATGAAAAATGGTCCAAAAATGTGATGTAAAAATATAAAATAGCCACACAATACAGCTGGGAACCTGTAAAAGAAGGGACACTTTAATATTAGTACTGCTAACTTGAGCAGCTGACAAAATAAAAGAATCTACATTCATTTCTGAAATAAAAGTAATCTATAACTATGATTACAGTTATTTCTTAATTGTAAACCCTCCATGTTTTCTTTCAAAATTGCTATTTTGCGGAGGGATTATTAGGGGAAGAGCAACATTTTGAGCCAAAATCAGGGACAGTTGAGAGGTTTGGCTATGCCTAATTCTATAAAGTAATTTGCATGTATGTACCTCTCAACCTTTTAATGCAGTAAATCTGGACAAGGCCAAATATATTGCGGGAAAATATAAACAGTACTAAAAATTGCTCTTGTATAAACTGAGACAGTTGATAGAACAACATGTCTTACTTTAGCATGCATTGGTTATGAAGTCTGAAACTCAGTGTGTCATTATTTAGTGACTTAATTCCTAAATGATTTGCCACAAATTTTATGAGGAACAGACCAAAAATAAGAAGCAAAAATCTATTCATTCTTTGAAAATCTGGACAGTTGGGAGGTATAGTTCAGCTGGGGCTGTCTAAGTTTGCTGCCCTTCCCCCTCACAAAATCATGGTCAAATGGAGCCTCCTGCTGCTGCCATTCTAATGATCCCATTACTTGGCTATTTCACTCCATTTACCATAAACACTAATGCGCATACTGATTTACTTCTATGATGATTTGGACTTCATTTGAAAGTTTTATTTTGCATTTTACAGCACAAACACCAAGCCATCTGCTAAACAAACTTAGCATCAAAACTTCTCTGCCCTTGAAACTCACATTCATTGAAACAGCATTGAAACCCACATTCAAAGAAAATACATTTTACCAGTGGCAAATAAAGATTAATTCTGGGCTGTTTTCAAATCATAGGCCCCTTGCATATGAAACATACATATGCTCTTTGATAAACCTTCCTATTGTTTTGAACATTTTTCCAGTAAACAATGAAACAAAATGCATGCACCAATAATGACAAAACTGCCCAATTCAGAACATTTCCTTCATCAAAGTCTACTCAAACTTCTACAGTCCACCATTATCAGTAAATATGCACAGTCTCTGAAGTAAAAAAGTCATCTAAATAATTCCACATTAAATAAATCTGTAACTAATGAAGAGGTTGCTGCTAGCAAAAACCTTTATATTTCATGATTTCATCGAAGTGTCTGATGCCCCTGAGGAATAAATTGCCTATATTACATTAAAAATTATAAGCTAGTAATACTGCAATAGGAAATGGATGGCAAACAAGATAACAGGCTCATAGTTAGTATCAACTTTTTCAGTACAGCAGCATTCACCCCTTGTGGGAGTAGAACCAACAACTTTCTGCATCAAAAGCAAGTACACAACCTGTTGTGCTATTAACATTGCAAGCTGATTTTCCATAAGCAGCACTAAACGTCTCTTCCCCTGCAGCTCTCAGCTCCTTGTAAAATCTATTCAATACGCAACTGCATCTCAACTTTGCAGCACAAGAAATCTGGAAAAAGCCAAATTTATTGCGGGGGGGGGGGGCTCAAAAGGCCAAAAACCAGGGACACATTAAACATTGCTTGTATAATCTTGGAAAGTTGTAGAAAATGCTGTGTTACCACCATACATTTTACTGCCAAGGTCCCTGTGCAAAACAGTCAGAGCAACATACCACTACGCCAAATCACCTGCTTTGTGAAAGAGAGGAAGACTGAAACTTAAATGGCTATCATTTAATGAATTCAGTTCTCACTATAGCTGTAAACCTCTTAGCACAAAACACCTGGACAAACCCAGTAATGAGGGAATACAGCCCTCAGACATATTCAGTGAATTCAGTTCTTGCCATAGTTGTCAACCTTAGCACAAAAAAAAAACTGGACAAAGCCAATAATGGGGCAATACAGTCCCAAAAATAAGGACAAATGTCAAATATTCATCTTAGAAACTTAAAAAATTGCTAGAATAAAAGGTTGTGTTACTATGTATTTTCTGAAGAATATGAAGTCTGAAATTCAAATGCCTGCCAATTTTATTTAACATTTGTTAATCAGGACAATCTGAGTTGGAACAAAAAAACAATTTTCAGCAGAGGCCCAGGAAGAAATAATGCAGACATGTCTTTATAACATGGGAAGACATAAAAGCAAACCCACACAAACACAGGGAGAAGATGCAGACCCCACACAGAAGGCACCCCAGCCAAGAATCAAACCCAAGACTCTGCAGCCGTAAAGCAACAATACTACCACTGCATCATCAAATATTAAGCATTGCAACATTTAGAAACCACAGATATTATGAGGAACAGATCAGATCAAATAGGAGGCAAAAATCTGAAATTTTTTTACAAATGGTGGTGGGTAGGGAATTTAGGTCCTTAACACCTGCATACAAGCTACAGGGTTCAAGCCTGAGTATCTCTACCCAACACAACACCATTTGTTCTCTAGCCACCAGTATATAGTAATTGGGGCATTTTACACACACACACACACACAGTCCCTACTTCTGTCTCTTTCTTTCACACACACACACACACACACACACACACACACACACACACACAGACACACACACACACCTTACCCATCTCAAGAGGGTAATACACCTCAAAATATATTCATTTGCATGACTTTTGTTTTCGAACTGCATGAGATCTGTAATATTTCAGAAAATATTTTTATAAATACTAGCCACTTTTAGTTTCAATGTAATCCTTGAAAAATACCCAAATATAGCTCTCTATCAGAAGAGTGAGACCTTATTTTGTGAGTTTAAATGCTTTGTAAATAAATATGTATTTCCAAAGCAGCCACATATACACAGATGCACAAATTCCAGGTTAAAATAAGGTCAGGTTATAAGGATATAAAACTTTAGAACAACATCTTGCCAGAAAGCTATGAGGGTAGCTGCATATGTACAAAACAAACATATAAATAACTACTTAAACAAAGAAACTACAAGGCACCAGAGAAAAACAGCCCTAATAGATAATCTGTGAGACAAAGAAGGGTGACATGTTTTGAGTAAACATCTTGGCTCTAAACCAAAGCTGTCAGCAGCTCAACAAAGGCTGCTTGTTGCTTCACTCACTGCAGCAGCTATGCCATCCGTTGACACTGTCACATGGTTTTCATGACTATCCAATTAATTTCACATTTCTTGGGTTATGTGGTGCCCCACACTTGCTGCATTCTGTTCCTGAGTATATGTATTTATGAATGCCATGAAAGTATCACTTTTAAATGAATTGCAGAGGTAGAAAATAAAGGTAGTTAGCTACATTCCCATATCCCCATTAATACTTTGCCAGCCAGCTAGTTTTTCTTTCAGATTGATCTATTCAGGCTTAAATTCCAACACTTTCTGCTATGATTGATTCTTCTTCTTTTTGCTCCTTTTTGGGACATTTTATTTCCCCTTTCAAATTTGCAAATGCCTATATCAACATAAAGGAAGGGATATTAACAATTAACATACTTACATCTATTCTGCACCCGTCCTTCACTCTGTGCTTTCTTCTTCTTCTTTCTTCTTCTTCCTTCTTCTTTCTTCTGCTCTTCTTCCGCTGTCCAAATAAATCCACCAAAAACAAAAACGATTGCGAAACAGAAATGAAAAAAAAATAGAATGATGATCATCACAAATAATTAAAGCTGCTCGATTCCTAAGCCAAACTGAACTAACTGATTCGCTCTTCCAGCTCATAAAGCCGGGAAGAGCGACAACCAATCAACAGCATTTAGGCTTTAGCCCAGCAGGCACGTCATGACTGGCGTGCCTGCACGCCAATCCGAGCCCCTTACAAGTCTATGCGGTTTGGAACCGCTGCCGCATAGACTTCTGGGCATCACAATGATGCCTTATGTGCTCCTCCGGGCAGCAAAGAAAAAAAAAAAAAAAAAAAAAAAAGCTGTTTACAACCGCACGGGTAAGGTCCGCAATGCGCAAGATACTTTAGTCAGCGGACAATTTAAACTAAAAAAAAAAAGATTTCTTTTTTTTTTTTTACAGTAAATTAAAAAATATAAACAAGACCAAAACAACTGAGGGGGCTGCAGACCGGCAGTCCGATGCCACGAGCCGCCCCTGTGATGTTAGTGTAGGTTCATCACAGTATTGCAGGATTTGAGTTATGTTCATGTACTTTAATGAAAGTTTTTTTTAACCCCATGTTTCTTGTACTACAGTTGTTGTCTTATATAACTTTTATTTTTGATACTGACGTATGACATTGCATAATTTTTGTGTGGAGGTTTTCTGTCCAGGCCTCTATTGAAAAGTGGTTTTGCTCAGCTGAACTTTCCTGAAAAAAATGAAAATAAATAAACAAAACTACTACACCTTAAAAAATCTGCCTACAGTAGAAACTACCGGTTCACATTCCCCAATGCATTACCATCTAAAATTGAACCAATTCCACTGAACACTACTTTTCTACTATATCTACAATACTTATCTGTCTTCTTCTACTTAAAAACGTCTCCTCATAACCCAACTTCAGACATCAACTAAAAGTAAAAAAGACATCTCCTCAAGCAAGCCCAAGACATCTGCTTCCATATAGATCCATATAGGTCATGTCACCTCGATACCTAACCACTATGTCTTCCTTTTTCTTCACTTCCTCCTTAACGCCTACATTTTTCATACTTTTAGAACACAAATGTAAAAGCTGTACACATTGTTATATACTACTCATACTGTATGTATTATTACAAGAAACATTTGCATTATTCCCTGTATCCTTTATTAATTTAAAGAAAGAAAGTTATTTTCTGAGAATCGGGGACCTCAAGCTAAAGTTTTATATTTTGTGTGGTATCACAGTTTACCTAAATATCTAGGAATTAGACTGTACTTAAAGTTGAAAATTGTGATCAAAGTTAATATTAAGCCATTATGGCAGAAGCCTTACTTAAACTAAGTATGAAAAATTTTAAGACACTCATTGCTAAGTAAAGTGTCCACATTTTCTTGATGATCTTGATATATTATGTGCTACAACACACTCTGGGATGGGGACCTTGACATAATTAGTTCATATTAAGAAGCTGGTTATGAGATTTACACAGCATGATGGTAGATAGAGAGTACCTTGAGGGGCCACTTATGCATGATAGTGAGTAGGAAGCTTGGCATACCTGGATATTACTAAATAAACCTCTACATTTACATTAATTCAGATATGGCAGACACATGCCCCACCCAGAGAAACATGATAAAGGTGAGATTGTTGAAAGGTACCAAGATAACAGCATAAAGATGGTTTGCAAACTTACAACATTACCAATATATCCTCCTGATTAATACACCACTACTGTTTCAAAGTATGTTTTTAAAATGATAGCTTGGGGTCTTCAGAAGAGTTGCAAACCACTACCTACATTCATCCATTACCATTATTTTTTACTGGGGTTCCTGGAGTGGGAACAGTCAGGTAATATCACTCTCTATAGCCTGTCAGAAATGGTAACCTGTAATCTGGCCTTGTCATCCTTTAAATTTTCACAAGAAAATAGCCTGCCAATGCTTGATCATTGGATGTATTTGCAGATATGTGTCATTATCTGTAAGTCTGGATTAGTGAGTTAAATAGTAAATGGTTGTTTGTTTCTTTCTTTCGGCTTTTCCCGGTTAGGGGTCACCACAGCGGAACTCCGGTCCGCTAATGACTGGTAGTAGATTTTGATGTGCTGGCTTGCCGGGCCTAACGCACAGCCTTCAATGAAGGTACGCCCATTCACGCATGTCGCTACACAGAAGACGCTCTAACTGAGAATCAAACAGGCAACGTCTAACTGTGAGGCGACAACGCTACCGCAGCACCACCACCGCAGCTAAACAGTAAATGATAAGGCCTCTAAATACAGATAGTTAAAAAGATGCGCCCCAAGCTGTGAGATGAAGATAATATCATAAAATACTATCCAAATTACCATAACACTAATGATTTAATATCATAGTACAACATTGTTAATTGCATTCTTGAATTAATTAATATCACCTAGACCTGATAATTCTACTCTTGGATATAAGCTACTTATTTATGAGTTGTTCAGGGAAACTGGAAAGAGTCTGTATGTATGAACAGAAGCCTTTGGTACCAGTAGTACAAGTAATTTCATGAGCAGTGCTTGTCTTTGCTGTGATTGATAAAGCTGTATAATTATTGTTGTGAGAAATTGCTTCTGTTAATGCATCAAAAGTGTTGGGTTTCTAAGCTAAAGTCTAATGAAAGTTGTGACCATGGCCTGCTGATCAGCACAAGGGGTAGAGCCCACATTCACTTTTTATCTGTTATGGGCATATGATTCAGTGCAGCATTTGTTACAAATGGCTCTAAGGAAGGTTAGTTCAGTCTTCAACAAAGCTCTCCCAAATTTGTCTGAAGTGAGATTTTGAAATTCAAGAGGAACTTAACTGAGCTACACTGTATTCCAGAGTTTTTGTTGCTGCACGTAGCAGCTATAATTAAAAAAGCAACAGCTACTCAGTGGAAGATCCCAACCTCCCTGTTCGTGAATATTGTGACAGGACATATCAAGCTTCATAAAGGGGGAAGTTTGTGTCTGATGGTGCATGGGATAGACTGTCAAGCAATGACTATTTATGATGTGATCATATTACTAACACAGGCAGAAAATTTGCAAAGAGTGCAGGCATGACTAAAGCAGTAAGTGTTTCTTGTTTATTAATGCTCTGGACTGTTTTTGATGTGTTTTTTCTACTTTGCATTTTTCAATAAGTTTGATAAATTTTGCAAAAAAAAAAAAAACAGTTTTGCTTTATGGAGTGTCATATTTATTTATTTTTTAATGCCTTAAGAATGTAATGCAGCCACCTACAACCATCAACGTTTTTTGGTACCATCAACATGCAAAATTTTTTTACAGCTCAGCAGGATAATTTATTAATTTCATTAGCAGTAAAGGTACTGTATAGGCACTGTCATTTTAACTGCTATTCCACATGATTTCAATTGTAGATAAAGAAATGCTACCGGTTTTTATTATTCCCAGTTCAGTCATGTACTTTGAATAATATGTACACATCTCTGTAATTTTGAAAACAGACAATATCCAAGCCATTATATGTACACCATTTTCCACTCTAAATACCAATTACAATTTATTTTACTATATAATACGTTATTGTTTGTGTTAGAAACATAATAGATGCTTATAAGTGCACATTTGTTTATATTAGGTATGTATAAAAAGGTAAGCATTCTAGAAGCAATTCCCTTTTTAGGTTGCCCTGTATGGTTAACTAGCCTGTTCAACATCAATGTTAAGCAAATGAAGACCGTAGGTCTCAGTCGCTGGTCTGCAGGATAAAGGCCAATAACAGGTCATGGGCTTAATTCTCTCTTCTAGTCCATCACTAGCTAAAACACTAACAGGTTTGGATTGTTACACCTTTATTTTTGCCTTTTTTGCTTTTTAATTTGAGATGCTATGGCATATCTTTGAATTAAAACCATGACTTCTTGAAATATTAGTTGCAGATAGACAACATTTTTCCTCTCTTACATAGGAAATGATGCCTCAAAACATGTTAATTATTTTATATTGGCATTCTTTTGTGACAGAAAAATTGAAGTTAGCTGGAACCAAACAAAATCATTAATAACCAATAACCATTTGAGCTGTTCTGATAAAGTTCTATTTTCAAAGGTTGAAATCACATAACTAAAGTTTATTAAATATTTTATCAAACCCTACTTCTCATAGTATGATTGTCATTGGCAGTCTTTGGTTGTTGAGTGTGTATTTCCGGCTAGTTGTTGGTCACCCTTTAGTGAGGCAAAGATCTGGCAATCACTGAGTGACTAGAAAGAATAATATTCTCCCCCACCATTACCTTAGGGAAAAGTTAATTTTTTTAAACTAGTAAAAACAGCTTTAAATGCCTAGTGTTTCAAGTCCACCATAAACAATGTCACTTCTGACACCCCATCTAAAACTTTGGATTTCATTATTATAAATAAGTCACTACTAAAACACAAACACCTACTCATCCACAAACAACCCCCTTTAAACTCACAATCATGGAAATACTCACTTTGAAACTATAGCCACATGTGCACACACACACACACACACACACACACACACACACACACACACACACACACACACACACACACACACACACACACACACACACAATATACAACTCCTGTCAAAAGCCTGAGTAACTGCAAAACCTATGTTGTTCAAATAAAGGATCTGACATCACATCTCTGTGTTCCAGTGACTCTTTGATTTCTCTTAGTGGACCAACATGCATTTCTTTGTTTTGTTTTTTTTTTCTTACAGCATTGTTAAGTGCAATCTTGAATTAATATCACCTAAAAACAAGTTTCTGGAAATCAGATCTGATAATTCCCCAGGTAGAATTATTACAACAAATTCAAATAATCATATTTTACTCCTTGTTTGATATAAGAATATCCAGTTAGGACTAGATGACAGGAAAGCAAACTTTAGTACAGCACTCAAAATGCCCATACATTGCCCAAGACATTACAGATAATATATACAAAAATATACAGATATATTTATCTGGGCATCAGAGGTAAAGACACAAGTAATCATGATCTGGAATCTGTGCCTTCAACTCATTGAATTACATACATTTTCAAGTGTATCAGGAATTATCAACTTTGTTATAGGACCAAAAGGAAAAAAAAAAAAAAAAATCTGTGATAGTATGAGAGCATGATGGTAAACCTAACCAATTTAAGGGATCCCTTTAATATTATCACCCCTGTTTCTGTCTGCGGCTGTGAAACTGTGACACTGTAAAACACACACCCACACACACACACACACACACACACACACACACACACACACACACACACACACACACACACACACACACACACACACACACACACACACACACACACACAAACACACAACTCCTTTTTCCTGTGCATTTTCTGAAAATGAGAACCTAACCCACCCATCATAGGGAAATGTCATTATCTTTGCTGTGATGGGACCAAGGCACTTAGATTATGCAAACATTCATTTTCTTAACAAACTGACTTTATCCAAAAGTACAAACACAGGGATTTACTGATAAATCTTCTGCTAGTATTCAGTCCAAGGACATAAATAAAGGAAGATGTAATACATAAAGGATATCATGTAACTTCATTTGCTATTCAAGTACACTTTCAGGTTAGGTGAGGTAACTTGGATACAAGATTAGAAATAATTCACTAGGGAATCTAAGATGAATGCACACAATGCTATACTTGCCACTGCAGAAATATTTTGTGCTTGCATTCCTTTCAAAGATATTTCCTTATCCTTGGTAAAGTATCAAAATACTTTTAGAGGGTGTACTATAATGACAAAATAATAATAATAATAATAATAAAAGCCAGCTTGGCAATTAAAATACTTCAGTAATTATATTTTGGTCATGCTGTACAATTCAAACATAAAAGGATTCATGAACCATTTACCTTCTGCTTTTACATTATTCAGAAAGAGAAATAATTAGATGGCATAAACATGGGTTTCAACTGTTAAATCTAATTGTCTAGTAATAAAACATCTATGAATCAACATAAGAAATCCAGTATTATGCAAACAAAAAATTATGTGCCTCTCCTACTGACAGAAAATAAAACTGCTAGAATTATTTAATGCCCAACTGAAGCTGATATGTCAATCTATTTGAAAATGGTTACCATGCATGACAGTAAGCAAACTTGCTCTCCCATATGATTGTGTATAAATAAACAGCGTTAGTTAATGAATATATTTTTCCTTTCTTAAAAGTACAACATGATGTATGGTTATCATTCAAAGAAAAACTTTAAGTCAAATACCATGGTAGGACATGTTTTTCTTGGAATATTTTAAGTTCTGAATTTGTCACAAATTATATTTTAATTTTATGAAAGTAAATAATTGTGCACATTTTTATATATAACTTTTGATGCTTTCTCTGAAATGCTCATTGTAAATTGTAAAGGTGATTAAAATGTAAATTAGAACTGAGTCTCTACCTTGTTACCTGGGAAACAAAGAAATAATTAATCAAATACAGTGTGCCGTTAATGAATGTTTCAGATCTATGATCCATGTAGTATCACTTTCTAATGAAACATATAATAATTCTGCTTCTTTTGGAGTATTAATGAACAACAGATATCTTACCATTTAAAAAAATAAGCTGAGCTGATAAAGGGGGATAAATCTAGGCTGTTTCTTCCAAAGAATACACAATAAAGTCTGATGCTAATGCTATAAATCTGCTAGAGACATGAACATATTTTTTTCATGGTCCATCATGCCTCTAGTTGTTTCTTTACACTGGAATTTTTTGTTTAAAAATGTATTGCATTTCAAAGGAAATTCTAAGGGTAAAAGATTTGAAGTCTTGTTTCAACTGTCATGGCATGAGACAGATATCGTCTCAGAAAACTGAACTAAGTAGAAGAAGCCAATGGAGTTATGTGGGCAGCAAGATGTCAAGACCCATTGCCCATGGGATTCATTAACAATTGTGCAGACTTTGCACAAAGCCTACACAATATTTATGTGTTTGCACAATGAACCTCAGCACTAGTGACATATGCATGCTGCTCATCACTTTTACACAAATACAAGCAAATTATCATGGCCAGCAGCAGTGCTGGCAGCCACCAAAATGTGCTGAACAGCATTAGTATACATACACTAAACAAACAGGGTTGCCTATGGGCAAACGTGTTATGTTTGCACATGAGGATAGCTGCAAAAATAAGGCAGGGCAACCAAAATGCAGAGAAAGTGTGCTGAGGACAATTTTCACATAATTAAAACATAGCTCTCCAGAAATAAAGAAGAGGAGAGGATAAATGGCAAGGACAACTACAATGAAAGTTATACCAGGCAGGGAAAGTGTGGTGAGGACAGTGGGAACACCATTAATTATTATGACATACATATCGCATAACATTTGTATGTACCATCTTTGCTAACTGTCCTCTCAACTCTGTGTGTTAATGATGTCTGCATAGCCTACAGTTTTTCAGCATGGTGTGCTGGAAAATAAGAATGGCTCAGAAGCCACAATCTCCTTTTGGAAGAATGAAAACCATGCCATCAGTGTTACCACTGAGCTGTTTATGAAATGTACACCACAGAAATAGGCATAGCACATGTATCAAGAGGAACACCATTGAAGGGATTTCTGCACTTCCATATTCTAATGGTTATGGATCCCCTAGATAGGTGCTTAAGGCCTTACAATGTGGAAGCAGACTGAGCCGTATGTAATACACTGGTTACCTATCATTCCATCGAAAGTTCATTCCATCTAAAGTTCATTCCATCGAAGCATTTTTAGGTGGGGGCTTCAGGTGGGGGCCCACACCCCCCAATGTGGGGGGCTGTGCCTCCCACCCCCCCTAACTATATATATCAACTCCAGGGTCGCACAACATTGGGGAAGGGGGCAAATGCTTTTCGATGTAATGAACTTTAGATGGAATGAACTTTAGATGGAATGAACTTTCGATGGAATGATAGGTAACCAATACACTTGCCTAAGGCACTCCTTCCTAACATAATTATCAGGCAGAAAGATAATAACAGACACAAACACCACACTAAGGTGTGAATTATTCCACAGAAGTGTGTGGTATCAGAATCTGCCACAGAAGATGGCGATGGATAGTCACAAACAACTGAAATTAATGTATGAATTAAGAAAGGATCCCTGATAACACATGTGACATCAGTATGTCAGACTGATTGCAACTAATTGACTATGATCGTGCACACAAATGAGATCAGTCCAATAACAAGTGTTCTTAGTCAAGCATTTCTCTGTATTTTTGTAAACATATCAAAGAAGAAATGAAGCATGCTCTATGAGTACAATACACTACTCATTGCATGTGCCACAGGAGTCCTCTCACCATGACACCAGCAGTGCAAATGTTATGTTGCCATGAAAGCAAAACATGTCTATATGTGTTCATGCAACATGTCAATGGGTAACACTGACGTGATGTAATAGTTGTGTGACATTAGTACATTCACAATAAGTGTTTCCCTGTGTTAGAATTAAACATCAAGCTGTATAACTCCTCTAACAAAGAATATGGCTCTGACTTTCATGTGCCACAGTGAAACTGTCAACACAGATGTCGAACTCCACTTATGTGATGTCATTACATCAGATGCAAGTGCATTATATGCCAATAACTTCATCAGATCAGATATATGGAGGAGGAGTCTGCCACTCTATATGGACACATTAGAATTGAGGGTGATATAATACCTGAAGGACAGTTAAAGATACGAATGTTTTCAGTCACATAATGCTGGTTTTGAACACTTGAACAAGTTGAGGAAGTTGGCACAATACTGGATATAATGAATGTGCCAAGGTATACGTGCATCTGCAATTCTGACATGCTTTGGTTTGTGAAAGTATGCCATCATGTTAATGAAACAAGGAACATGTGTCCCTGTGATTAGCTTGAAATAATCTTGCTGCATGTCAGACAACATTACCACTGCTAGGTAAAATCACACACGTAGCATACTGCTGTTGTCACTGTGATGGTAGAATGACAATTATCTAAAATGTGGATATAATCCTCTATTGTAACACATGCCTTAGTAAGAGAACAACATGCATTACATCATCTCATGTCCTCATTCCTGAGGAGCTGTCTTACTACAACTGTCATGGAAGAGAAATCTAAGCAAATGACCAAATCAGTCTTCAATACAGTGTTTTATAATGAAAATTAGAATAAACTCTTGTAAGAGAAACAACATCTACGCATGAACATAGCACATGTGGGTGACAACACTGTTAACTAAATGGACACTGAGTGTAAGCAGGAATGTTGTGATTTGAAATATATACCTAACAGCATAAGCTATGTAAGGTTTACTGAAGCTCAAGCACCAGTTGAGATTTATTTTACAACTGTGACACTGCACATTTCAGTGGTTGACATCACTACTGTGCATTACATTGATGTTTTTGCTAAAAAATGGTCGCACAGCACAATGAGTTGCTATATATCATATATGTTTTAGAAGCCTGTTATGCATAGCAAGAGTAAGGAATACACACTCAGAGTAGACAGACAGTCATGTATTCAAACTCCCTACCTATGGTAGTCACACAATCTATAAAAAGTGTATTATATGCATGTGCCACAGAAGAAGCATACATAATTCATGTGAGTCAGACTGCATCTTTGAAGGGATGACATCATCTATGTCCTATAAAGTAGGTGTGTGTGCCAAAATGACTTCCAGATAGGTTTCTCAGTGTTGACACTACAAATGCAAGTAGGACAATCTTGTACCCATTTGCATTCAAAGTGTTCTATACATAATGACTGGTGCCATAGGAAAGGTCTGATTTTAAGCGTGTGAGAGTGCATCTTTGAAAGAGTTACTTCATCAGTGCATCACAGATAGGAATGTTTGCGGGCAGATAAAAAAGATGATGTGAGATTCATCTGGCTAGATAAATGTTTCTCCTAAGTGAGAGTCAAATGAGCAAAGCTGTTGACGTAATCCTTCATTGATGCTATGGCCCCATTACATACACAGTTTTGACTATTGTGAGATTAGAAAACCCTACCTATCTAGTTAAACAATATCGAGGACACAATACTTAATGCAAGCATCACTTAATGTGGACTCACCATCCAGTGTAAAATTGTCTTCTGAATTTTAGCTGAGAGAGGCCAACAGTATGTAGACTCATGCTTAAGTCATTCTATATACAACTCCTCATACATACACAAAAGTTGATTGCTGTGAGATTACATCTCCCAACCTATCTAGTTATAAAAGCTAGAGGACACTGTACTTGATGCAAGCACAACTGCAGAAGTCTGACTTTTACAGTGCTAGACTGCACTTTATAGAAGATGACATCATCATTGTGCTACTGAGAAAAATTAGGTTGTGAAAAGGGCCTCACACTGATATGGACTCACTTTCCAGTATAAAATTGACTCCTGTCTGGTAGTTCAGATAGGCCAGATACAACCACTCATGCCTACACACACACACACACACACACACACACACACACACACACACACACACACACACACACACACACACACACACACGTCGACAGTGGTGATATTAGAACACCCTACCTATCTAGTTACATGAGGTAGAGAACACGTTACTTAACACAAAATCCACTGCAAAAGTCTGACTTCTATAGTATGAGATTCCAATGTGCATAGGATTAGGTTTTTATTTGGTGTCAAATGAGATATTGTTCTGTTGAGGTTTTTGAGAAAAGGCATGTTTGTTATATAATGGAGCACGTGCAATCTGCTGATCACTATAAAATACATACTGCTGACCTATTTCAGCTATGCTGTCATTAATGTATATTGCACAACTTAGACTAACATGTACATGGTTTTCCTGATATATAAATCACAGACACACGCATACACACACACACACACACACACACACACACATACACACACACACACACACACACACACACACACACACACACACACACAGTCTTCTGAAACACACGACAGACAATGATGAATTCAGGTTAGGATGATAGTATGTAAACATTAACAAATGCTACTGTTACTAGCAATGGTATCTGCTTATGCATGGGCAATGTGCATTGCAAGACAAAACTATCTAACATTTCCCAATGCAATAGGGATAAGTAACAATGCAGTATGTGTGCCTATGCTCCATGTGTTTCTATATCATTTGTTTTAATTTCTTCAACTCTTTGGTTTCTAATATCATGACAGGAATGAACCCCATTCCTAAGTCAAAGTATGATTAAGGTTTGCAAATTTAGTATTATTTCTCTCTTTGATATTAGCCAAAAGTGCTCTTTGCAGCACCTGCAATTTGCCCAGAATTCACTCTTTCAGCAATCTATATGGTGTTACGTGTATCAGTAGCATATCAAAATATGACTGTAAATTCTTTTATATGAGACCCATTGCGCCTACTCTTTCTTCCACATTGCCCTCATTTCCTGCCTGCAAATTCTGGTATTTTATGACATTGTGTCTTTCTGTAAGACTCTGTAATTACTGGATATTGTCATTTGCAAGTCTAAGTGCTGCATTGCAGACATAAATGTAGACAATGTACTCATTCAAAGTTCTCATAAGTAGAGTCTTTCAGTTCTATGTAATGAATTGTTACCCTCTTGTACAAACAGTTGTATGTGCTCAACATCTCTTTCTAAAGGGCTACATTGTGAAACTCAGCGCAGATGTTGGCAAAGTATCAGCAGATGCATAATTATATTATATTATTAGAGTTCCGCTGTGGCAACCCCTTACCAGGAAAAGCCAAAAGACAAACAAGAACAACTGGTAACTATACTGACAAATTGCTAGTAGCAGCACTCATATTTATTAACTTATGCATGTATTTATTTGTTTTTAGTGACCACCCTGAGAGAATGTAGATGGCACCACTAATATTTGTTTGCTTGTTTATTTATTTATTTATAGCTGGTTACCTAAGCAAACTTGCAGTGGCAATAATCATGTTTATTTATTTAATTATTGAAAGAAAAGGAACTCCAATTCCATGATGCTGAAACAGGATCACTGTCTCCTGTTCACCATGCATAAAAGTAAGCCATCACGCTGTATTAGGTACCATATTATTGTTTATTACGGTTTACAATCAAATAAGTGAAAATCAAAAGACCAAATCCCAAAAAGACTGAAAATTCAAAATATTGAATGATGGAATTTCCCCTTCTCCACTGTCGTGCGATCTTGGAATTGGTATATATATATATATATATATATATATATATATATATATATATATATATATATATAAATATTTAGTGGGGGTGCACCCCCCAACATGAGGTGAGCAGGGGGGCCTCCCTCTTGCATTAAAAATTTATTCAATATTTTGAATTTTCAGTCTTTTTGGGATTCAGTCATTTGATTTTCGGTAATATGATAGTAAACTGTTTATTATTGCTATATATTTTCATTGAGCTGTATACAATGTCTACCAAATTTAACACCTGAAACATTTGTCTACATATTGAGCCAATATTGCAATAATTATGTGAAACCGCTTCTACTTATGGTCATCATCTTCTTTTAATCCAGAGAAGTTTTTTCTTTTTTTTTTCTTCTTCTTTCTTTCAGTTATTTACTGCTTTACTTCTGTTTTAATTTTGTAGTAAACTATTTGCATACTGCTGCAACCTTCCAAGAAAATAATTACTACCAGTAAAACATTACGCTTTAACGACCACTGCTACCCTTTGTGCAGCTCTGCAGAACCAACAGATTTGTCAGGGAGTTTAAGTCCCCCTAAAGTCATCAGTATGGAACTGCCCATTTACAATTACAATGCCATCGCAAACATAGCAGCCAGCAATGCACCATAACCTTTGCATGCATTCATATACATCTATAAACAAATCTTCTCCATTCTTCTTCTTTTACTGCTTCTTTTTTATAAACCAATGTTATAATCTCTACCATCTCTATTTTTTTTTATTTTATTTCACTTGTCTTTTGTGTACTAGGGTGCTTTTGTACTTCTGGATTGAGATTGAAATCGGATCATGTGGCTCAGTACTCTATGACAGTTAACAAATTTAAATAAATAAATACATATATAAAAATACCAGGCATTACATTTTGCTTGACTAGCTAGGCCTCTCTCTGGTAAGTCTGATTTGAGTACATGCACCTAACGTCAGCTTGCTTCACAGGGTCCTGCATGAAACTGGCCTGCCTACCATTTTTCCTTGGTTATAGTCCTTGAGGATTCATACTACCTGCCTCTGCCTCAATCTTGGCCTCTCTAGACCTTGAAAGAGGGTTACTCATCTCCTCATTCAATAGTCTGGACCCTTTACCTTCAGGCACCCCTGCCAATCACTTGCCTGAGGGGGATGGTAGATGAAGACAATGTAGCCTTTTATTAAACTCATTTAGTTACATATTGTTGTCACTCTTTGTAAGTGTGTCCCATTAGTTCCAGACTCTTAATGATAAATTAGCTTAAAACATACAGTATTCAAACTAGCAAATGATTCAGTGTGTGGAATTCATATCTGTAGCATTAAGGCATAACAGAAAGTTGTACTTGTTGTGCCTAAACTCAACAGAGTTGCAGTTCAGAGACACCAGATGAGTTTAGGCACATTGGTTTTTAGTAGCTTAATAATGTGGGAAGATCTTAGGCAAATGAAAATATAATCAGATGTAAATGAAGAATATGTGCAAAATCTGCAACAATCATATACTGATCAGGAGCTCTTCCTTCCTTATTTTGATTTGTAGTCACTTTTGTATGTGGGCCTACACCTTGCACAAAAGGGCTAGAAAAATTGCAGCTGTGCCTTTTCTACCTTGCAGTTGGAGGAGTTGTATAGGTTTGCTGCTAGCAAACCCATTTCCTGCACTTAACAGTTAAGATGGACGAGACAGAGACACTTTGTCACAACTGCAGATTTCCTATATGTCAGCAAAAGAAATTATGCTTTTTGTAAGAGTAGCATCGATCAGCACGTCTCAGTGCTGATGGGTAAGTAACACAATTGTTACTTTTAGTGTAAAGGATTCAATGTGGAGAAGCAGGTGATGTATTTCCATAATGAAAATGGTTTTGCCTTTCTTTGTTTTCCTTTGGCATTCTCTGCTATGTTTTCTTCACATTTGAGAAGGAAGTGCTGCGCTAGCCTTGTGTGCAGTCGGATTGATTTGTTACTACTGCCCTACTGTTACTGAATTTGACAGGTGTCATAAACAATGGCCCCGTCCTACTTCTCATTTACAGCAGTACTACCAGTCATAATTGATGCAAAGCCTAAGTTGTCTCTGCTTGTTTTGGAACCCATTTCCAAGATGTTGTTTCCCATAAGTACTCAGAGCATTCATGAGGATGTGATTCTCCTCATGACTGAAGATGTCTACCAAGTGTCTTGCTCCATGCTATTGCATCATGCTGTAAAGTTTAATCAAATGTTGTGACAAAAAGTAACACACTGACATCTGCCATCCTTATGCGAAGGTTTTAGTAAATGTGGAGAATGACTGGCTCTGTATTGTAGGATTGATAATTTTCTATGTTCTGTTCCTACTGTCTGCAGTAGTAGTAGATATGCATGTATGTGTTTGTTGTGAGAGTGTGCTAGTAAGTAAGGTAATACATTTCATTCATTATTTCATCTCACCTGCTGCTTTACCCATTCAGTTGTGAGCAGCAAGCACCCTTATACGTGTAGACAAAAGTACAAATGTCATTTCCAAATCATGTCACACATAAGTAGAAAAAGGCATTACAATAAATGTCTTACTAGTAAAATAAGGATAGTACTTACTAGTTGGCAATGAATTGTACTGATTCCTGCCTCTTTTAACTAATTTCCTCTTGTCCCTGTTACCAAAAGTATTTTTATTTCAATATGGTCCTTTGCAAGGTCTGTCAGCACCAAGTTCAGGTAAGCAATGCACAGTGAGGAGGCCTGAGGAAAAATGTAATAAGAATTGGCTAATTTATGAAGATATTATGCAAACTAGGCCCAGCCATACTGTGCTTTATCAATCACACCATATCGCAAGCGTTTAAATCCCTTATAAGTGTGAGTGCAATGGGCTGAAAGCATATAGAGCTTCCTCTGCATATCACTGAAGTTAAGGAAACTTAATTTTGGACAACTAGAGTAAGTGGATATGCCATGGCTGTTTCTGTGCAGATCTGTACTTTGCCATAATTAGTTCTGATCATTTGCATTTAGCTACTTTGTATATAGGTGTAGTAGTGCTATTCACTGATTGCCCTTTCACTTCTGTGAACTATGGGACTATGAATTACACACAATATGTATAAGGTACATTTTGCAATGCGTATTCAGTCCAGTGTAATAATGCTACTATCATCAATATACAATCCTGTGTACATCTATCACATTCATGGAACATTTGTAATACTGCATACATCATACGTGGGGCATTTGCATTCCATGTGTGTCTCTAGCCCAAGGATGGACCATGAACAGTCCTACATATATCTAGCACATGAGTGCATTAATGTTAATGCCATGGGCTGCTAAGGAACCACTACCATTTGAACAGTAGCTTACAGTATGCCTCTGGACAATAAAAAAGAACACTTCCAAAGTCTTCAAAACCAACACAAACAAAACCCAAAGAAATTTTGGAGCACAATTAATTTCCTACTCCATCCAGGTACAAATAACAATCCTTGCCCAAATCCAGATAAAACCCCCACTGAGATAGCCTCGCTCTTCAATTCATACTTTATTGACACCATAGCTGAGCTCACCACTGCCTTCCCACCAATAGAACCCTGCCCACCTGAACCTCACACTTCACACTCTTCAACTACTTCTCCACTATAAAAAAACTCCTTCATAAACTCAAACCTTGTACTAATGCACCAGACAATTTACCTGCTGAATTTCTACAACTATCTGCAAGCTCCATTGCCTATCCTATCAGCATACACCTGAGTCCAGTATACGACACATATGGAAGAAAGCATTTGTTCTTCCACTCCATAAAGGTGGGAACAATTCTGACATCTCTAATTTCTGACCCATCGCTATCCTCTCTCCCATCTCTAAAATATTAGAAAAATGTGTTCACACTCAGCTTCTTAACCATCTTGTTTAAAAAACAGATACTTTCCCCCACACAGCATGGTTTCAGGCCAAGTCGTAGTACCTGCACTGCTCTCATATCCTTTATAGACACAGTAAACAGGGCTTGTGATGTCGGTTACACAGTCTCCTCACTCTTCGTAGACCTCTCAGCTTTCAATATGGTTTCACATTTCCTCCTTCTCACAAAACTCACCAACTTAGGTTTATCACCCCCTACTTTAAACTGGTTCTCGGATTGTCTCACCAATAGGCAACAATCCATCAAATGGCAACACTCCTCACCTTTTCTCAACACAACTACAGGTGTACCTCAAGGAACTATACTGGGTCCCCTCCTATTCAGTATATTCATTAACAATTTCCACACCACTCTTACCCACAGCACAGTTATCCAATGTGTAGATGATTCTACAATTATCTGCACTGCCAAATCTATATCTGAGTTACAACGTCTTACCCAAAATGCTTTCACTTCAACTGAAACTTGGATGACAAACATCCATCTTACTCTAAATCCCAATAAAACTAAACTACTAATATTCTTCCAAAAAAAAATACATCTCTGAACAAGAATGATTTTTCTGTCCAATCCCATAATAATACTCTCACTGAAGTTGTTCCAGTTACTAAACTGCTAGGGGTCATTATTGATGAAAATTTAACATTTGACCTCCATATCCACAGCAACATAAAAAAACACATAAAAAAGTAGGTACCCTTCTGTATAGACACAAATACTACCTTAATTTCACTGCAAAAAAAAAGCTCTAGCCTCATCCTTTCTGCTACAATTTCTACTATATGGCGCCCCAATCTTCACCAATATCCAGTCCTCCCTGAAAACCTAACCGGATTCATGTTACAATAAGACCACCAAATCTGTAATAAATTCAAAAAACACAGCACACCACTGCTTATCTCTACATCGCCTAAACTGGCTCAAACTCCCACACTACTTCACTTATTCTCAATTAACCACTGTGCATAAACTCATATACAAACAGTCAACTTACCCCTCCCTCTCCTCCTTACTGACTCCATACCATCGAAACAGGCCTCTAGGATCTGAAAACAAAATGATGCTAAAAGTTGAAAACCAAACCTTGAAGCTGGTCAAATGCTGTACTCTTTTACTGTCTCAAAACTATGGAATGTCCTGCCATCTTCAATCAGAACAATCAGTAATCCTGCTGTATTTAAGATGTCCCTCAGAACAAACTTCTCTTATCTCTGGCAATGTACTTGTGCCAAAATAGCACCTCCTAAAACCTGATTCACTACTATAACCCTCTACAATATTACTGCATATGAGCTCTCAGTGAGCTTATGAGCTCTCCCTGACCTACTGAATTTCAACCGTTTATGCCTACAAAAATACAACAATGAACAAAAAACTGCTACCTTACCTAACTCCATCTTCAATGATCCAATTGTACACTATGTATATGTGTAATGTTCGCAAATAACTTGTACTGTTGTGTTTATATTATTTCTATGCACTGAGACTGTATATACACTGCATAGTGTGGTATTTCAGACCTCTACTGAAAATGGGCTTACCTAGGCCCAGTAGACATTCCCAATTACCAAATGCAATAAATAAATAAACTAATACATAATACCACATGCTTTTGACAGGTCAGCCAGTACAATAATATATTCTTTCATTCCCTAGAGTTGCCTGCCATCTTCTGTGCACCGTATGTGCCCGATACTAATGACAGGATGTGGTGCAGTCTTTAAGTAAAGGAAATTTTATCCCAAATAAGTTTATACTACAATACCAGCTGCATGATTCATTGTTTTTCCCTGCTGTACTTCCAACTATTTGTCATTTCCACAAACACTGGTCTTTGATTCGGGTGAGCTGAGCACCAGTTACAAAAATATTAAAATGATTTGCTCCTCATTGAACCATTCTTACAATAACTATATTGAATGCTGCTGATAATGTATGTGAATTGTGCCTTTTCAGTACAACTTAAGATATGCCACCATGTTTTCTGTTCTGAATGAAATTCATCTCATTTCAGTTTAATATGTCAAACTATAGTCTCTGAATGTGTCTTAATATAAATAACTTCATTTTTGTACACAAATATATGTTATCCATGCCATACATTATCAGCTTCAAGCTATTAAGCATACAGTGTGAGCTAAATTTACAAAAATTGAAATGACCTGTTGTAATTAACCACTTACTAATTGCATTATCATTTTCACAATCCTAAAAAATGCAAATGCCGTACAGTCTGCGTGAATCCAAACCATGCTTCTAAGGATAACCACAACTAATCGTCCTTACAACTATAAAACAAAACATCCTATCAAAAACGATCTGTTTTAAAGACAGACATTTTAAAGAGTTAAAACTGCATTGAGTTTCACTTTCAAGTATGTAAGTTTGCAGTTTGCTTCTATAGCACTCATATAAGCTTGGGCCAGATTCATGAACGCCTACACTAAGTGTACACTAAGTGTACATGATCTGTATTCATTAACATTCCTACCACATTTTTTGCACCGTCTATTCTCTCAGAAGGATTATACTAAGAGTAATGCAGTCTACACTTTGTTGTAACATTTATGAATTCCCCCTAACTAGGAAAACTAAAATTAGGAAGTAGAAATTATGCTTATGTTGTCTATTCACTCAGAATGGTGTACACTTAGAGTAGAGTTCATTATTTAAAGGTTATTGGTCAAGGATAATTCCTGCATTCAGGCTGAGTGTCTTGGTTGCTGTTCCTGTAGTACTAGCAGGCTTTTTGTTCACAGATGTATAGACACACACACAGACACACAGACATACACAGAGACAAAGCATACACACATTCACACACACCAACACACACCCACACTCACACATACACACTCTGGAAGTGCTTTTTTCTACTCAGTAAACAATCAGCATATCAGCCTTCTATGAATAATTAGTTTGAATGAAAGAAAAACTTGTTCATTAAGCAACTGCATTTCACAAAGGACTTATTAGGACCGAGCTGTTGGTACATGTCCTGCATAACTGCATTTATAAGAAAATATTTCAGTTTATTGTTAAGAACTCATTACTGGTGCATTCATATTCCAAAACGTATTCCAAAAATTAAAGTTATGCTGATTTTCATTGTGTCTTTTATGTGCTATTCTTAAATGTTGATTATAAGACTATAACAGCTGACATACTATATGCTCAAAATAGCAGGAAAATACTTTCTAAGATTTTGTGATTCATCCGTTAGAAAAAACACAAATATTATTTTTGCGTCCAGCAGAAGAATGTTAAATAGTAACTTTTTTTTAACCTTTCTAGATTGGGCAGCATGTTGGTTTATTAGTGATTTCTGTCTCATGGCTCCAGAGTTGGTGGTTTGTCCTAGGCCACTTTCACTTTGGAGCATTTTTTAAGAATAACCAAATCAACTAAACAAATATTACTAACAAGAGATAGGGCCTGGAAAGATTGGCAAATAAATAAAACAGATGCAAACTGGAAAAAATACAGGCAACTATGTAATACAGCTAAAAAATCAATTAATGCTGATAAGAAAAAAAAAAATATTTTCTCAGCAACTAACCTGCCATAAGAACAACCCTAAAATATTTTGGAAAACTATTAAAACAATACTCTACCCTGGATCCACACAAAACCCTACCCCAAATGCAAATACGACACCATCTGAGCATGCTCAATTCCAACTTCATAGATAGCATCACTTCAATAATCACAAGCCTTAACCAGTCTACAACTCCCAACACCTCACTCACCTCCAACTAATATCCAACAATTCCTCGTCTCCCTTTTCAACCTGTTCCCACTTCACTAATTCATAAACTTCTCTTCAAACTTAAACCATGCTCATGTTCCTCAGACAACCTTCCACCAGAATACTTGCAACTTGCTGCAGACTTCATCGCCTTTCCAATTAGCATCATTATTAACTAATCCATCTCTGAATCTATCATAATCCCTTTACACAAAGGAGGGAAATCCACTGCATTTACAAACTGTAGACCCATCTCCATCCTCTTACCACTTTCCGAACTATTTGAAAAATGTATACATATTCAATTACTTAAACATCTCACCCATTATAATCTACTGAGACCCACCCAGCATGGCTTCAGGCCATCCCACAGTACCATAACAGGTCTCATGTCTTTCACAGACCTAGTTAATAAGTCTAAGGATTCTAACCTACACACATTCGTTATACTGTTAGCCCTGCCAAAGGCCTTTGACATGATCTCACATGAAAAACTACTCCAGCAACTGACAGCAGTAGGTTGCTCGCCAACCTCCACAGAGTAGTTTAGTAGTTACTTAAACAACAGACAACAATGTGTAAAATGGCTAGGCTGCCTGTCACAATACCAAACCAACAAAACAGGAGTTCCACAGGGGTCCATCCTAGGACCCCTACTCTTTAATATATTCATTAATAACCTTCACACAACCTGTCATCATAGCACTTTAATTCAATATGCCCCTGATTCAACTATTATCACCTCCTCTGACAATATCCCTGATCTACTGAAAAAAAAAAATCACAGAGCACATTTACCTCCATAGAGTTATGGCTAAACAACGCACAACTATTGCTTAATCCTAACAAAACCAAACTGTTACTTTTTTCTCCCAAAACTAACATACCAGACTTCAAAATATACTCCCATAACAATGCCGATATTTAAATTATTAATAATGCTAAATTATTAGGAGTCACCATAGATAACAAGCTCTCATAAGTCCAACACATCCTTAATGCCATAAAAAAACTCACTTCAAACTAGGAACTCTCAACAGACAAAAAAATTTCCTGGACCCAAGCTCTAAAAAAACTCTGGCAAATACCATGTGATCCCGTCCCTTCTCTACAATTCTCCCATATTCACTAACCTGCATGCCTCCCTCAAAACTAAACTTCAGTCTTATGACTATAAAATAGCAAAATTCACCATGAATTCATCCTACCATACCCATCACTGCAGCACTCTCAAGGAACTAAACTGTCTGGAATTCCCCCATTATTTCAACTACCTACAACTAACTACAGCACATAAAATAATATATAAGCCTGATAGCTGTCCAGTCTTAAAAGGCATCCTTCACACCTACTGTCCCACTAGAAATCTCCACTCAAATGATAAGCTACTTACAGATGTATACAAACCTAAAAAAAGAGCTGGTGAGTGTCTCTATTCTTATGCCATAGCTAAACTCTAGAACAACCTCCCAAATAACATTACCAGAATTGAACAGCCCAAAATTTTTAAGCTTGCTCTAAAGAACAACCTCTACTACTCTTGGACCTGTCCTTGCCAAACTTAACACTCACCCCATCATCATCTCCCCCCAACACTTCATCACTACCTTTCTTTATACATCTCATCAACCTTCCTACTTCAACTCCCAATTCTCTAAACACCACATACTAACACATATACCCTTCCTCCTAATTATCGCACTTCACTCAAACCTCTCCATCTCTTCTAATATTATTCCTATAAAGTATTTAATCCATTTCCCCACTAATCCCTACCAGACATTCTATCTTAACTATTTTTTGTGTAGTACATACTTGTAAGATATATACCCTTTAAACTGATGCATTGAGATATTGTATTCTCTAAACTATCTGATTGCATCTTGAAGGAATGCTTTCTTGTATCTAATGTATTGTACCATTATGCTGTATTATCTATTAATGTCTGTAGTGGAGCTTTTCTCCCCGGGCCTTTGCTGAAAATGGGTCCCGTGACCCAGTCAGACTTTCCTGGTTACCGAATGTCAGTAAATAAATAAATAAATAAAGTCAGACAGTAATTTCTTTTAAAGTAACCCTGATATTTATTTGCAATCCCGTAAGTTCCAGGTTGAGAAATGAACTGTTAAAAGCTGCCGGAGTGGCTGAAATATATCAGAATGCTAGACTGAATAAGAGAGAGAATTTTATTTTTCTCTGTAAATGTCTGAATAATATATTTAACTGGGCAAGTATAGTATAACAAGTATAGTTTTATGTGAATTAGTAATGATGGGTAATTGTGTAGGCTCCTTACTGAAATGTCAAAACTTGCAAGTGTAAACCCTGAAAACAGAGCAGTTTTACCATCATATTCCAATCCTTCCAATCAGCACAGTTTCCTTCATGTACCATGTTAATGAAGATAGAGTATTCTCCTCTCCCCACTTGGAAGCATTCCAGCAGGCTATATTTCATGCAAACGTATGCAGTTCTATCCATTCTAAAGCATCACAGTCAATGTGGCCAAAGACAACGAGAAACCAATGGGTAGACCATTGTTAGAAAATGAACACAGTAGGATAAGTGACCACCATGTTTACCATTACTTTCAACAGTTTAGTGGTGCTGTTCATTTCCAATCATCTCATTCCACACCTGTGACATCATGTTACAACCATCTTTGTTCAAGCTTGCCTCTTTCGCACCCTTCCAAAGCCTTTCTTCTCCTCCTCTTATTTTATCATTATGAACACATGAGGAAAGAGCATGCTCCTTGTCATCCTGTTAAACCCAGGTATGCTTCTACCAGTGAATGATCTGACCTCTCTTCCCCTCCATCCTCTAATGGTTCCAGTTCCCTATCCTCTATCATATTCCTCCTCTGTCTACTTGTAGCTGTCATAGATAGCTCATTTTTCTCCAAAGCTCTTTTAATTTATGCCTTCCTACCATAAAAAGCTTCATAGTTTAATCAGCTAGTACTAACCTAGCTTCCCTAATAGGCCATTTTAAGCCTAACCAATTACCCATTGTGAGAAACAAACCCTGTACATTGTGTCTGTAAGGTAAACACCTTAGCTATTATGCTAACCTCTTCCTGAACGAAGCCTCTCTCGCATAAAAAAGCCTGCTATACAACAAAAGCCTCCCTACCTCAAAAGCCAAAATCAATGTGTCCTTCAGTTACCTACTACCTTAAATAGGTTTTCCTAAAAAAGACTGTGGAGAACCCAGCCATGTGACTATGCTGTTTAACTTGGTACAGCATCTAAAAGACAGAGAAAGGAATAAGAAAATGTACTTTTCTTTGTTGGCTTTTAAGTGGATTAGCTATTCTAACTTTTTTTGCATTACATGTTGCTATTTTCTACTGTTTTAGCCATTTGGTACTGTTTTGCATTGCCTGTACTACCTTTTGTGTTCAGTTAATTCTGTCTTGCCTCTTAGTGCTAGTTGTTCTTTAGCCATTCTGATGTATTTACTACTATTTTGTCATATTTACATCAAAGTCTTGATTGAATCTGAGTGGTCTGGAGTAACAGCCATCTTGTGTTGTGTGTCATCTAAGTGGGCGTTAGATTGAATTGCATGGGTTCCAGGAGGTCTACAGCACTTCAGATTACAGCTACTCTTCAGTGGTTCCTTTGTTTTCTTCTTTTGGATTTATCATGGACCCAGCTCAGCCAATGTCTACATAAAAAGGACTGCCATGTGTTCAGCTATGTGACTTCACTGTTAACTAGCTACTGCATCTGAAAGAGAGAGAGAGAAAGGCCAGAAAAGTAATTTTTCTTTGCACTTAATTTGCCTAGCTATTCTAGACAATTTTGTATTTTATGTTACCACTGTATGCTGTTTTAAGCCCATGGAGCTGCTTTTGCATTGACTGTACTATTTTTTATACTATATTAGTCTTTCTGCTAATACCTCCTTTTCTGATATTGCCGGTTGGACTTTTCTGTGTTGTTTAATATTATTTTGATCTATTTAAAGCACTGCCATGAGTGAATCGGGTTGGTCAGGAGTGACAGCCATCTTAGAATCAATTATGAGTCATGTGTGTGAAAGCATACTGCCCAGTTGTCCAGGTTTTCACAGAATTTCCAGATTTTTGTCTCATATTTTTTTATCTTTTCAACATAAAATGTGCATTTTTCTGAAAATTATTGGATTGATATCATTAAATAATGTCGATATATTTGATTTTCAGACTTCATATTCTTTAGAAAATGCACGCTAATGTAGAAACATATTACTCTAGCAAGTTTCTAAGCTTATAAGAGCAATATTTAAAAATCGGCCCCTTATTTTGGGCCTTACCGCCACCCATTATTTTTAGCATTGTCTAAATCTCTTACTCTTAGTGTTTGGGAGGTAAGACCTAGAATAAAACTGATTGGTACAGGTTCTGGAAGGTCTACAGCACTTGAGCTTCAGATTACACATATGTTTCAACAGTTCCTCTGTTTTGTCTGATGGATTTACTGTACGGTACCTAGCTTAACCTTTGTCTTCAAAGAAGGACTGCTGGGAGCTCATCTATGTGACTTCACTGCTTAGCTTACTGCTGCATCTAAAAGATAGAGAAAAAAGACAGTAATGTTACTTTTCTTTCTTTGCAGTTAAATTGCCTAGATAACTATTATACTGCAAATGTTTTTGTTACCCACTAATGTATAAAATTCTCTGTTTATAAAAATGTATCAAGGAAAAGAAACATTTAACATTTTGTACTTATAAGGATTTGTAACAAAATACAACAAAATAATTAAAGTAAAAAATAAGGCCATCCAGCAAAACAAATGCTATATAAATAATCCCTAATTTTCTATAGTCTTACTCTAAATTAAAGGTCAGACATCTTGTTTTCCATTACTTTCCATCCTCGTAGCAACTGGTATACTTAAGCAGTGTATCAACTGCCATGCAAAATGATCATATGCAGAGTTGTAAACAGTTACTGGCTAAACCTCCTGGTTTTTATAAGTGGAAATTAAAACCCAAAAAACATACCTCCACATCCATAACTAAGAGTCAACAGGAAAAAAAAACTTGTTCCAAATCAAGGAAATTTAAACTGCCTACTAATAAGAATGTACTGTCTACCAATTAGAATGTACTGCTGGTTGCTGACCCCATAGTAGGACACCTACAGTTTACTCTCACAAAGCTGAAGAAAACTAGGGTGATGGTAAGTTGTCTTTTAGGTACCAAGATCTCTGACATTTCAAGGGCCCTCAGGACCCTAAAGATGAACAAGTATGACTAAGACATGGTGATGGTCCAGGTGGGTGTAATGACCTGGCATACAACATGCTAAGGGATATGCAGAGATGCATTTCTGAGATCCCCATGCTTGTCACAAATACCTGGAAAGCTCTGGTACTGTGCAGGATCCTACTTTCATCGATAATGAGGTGCAAGGAAATAATGATTAATTTCAGCAATTTGATGAATAACTGGTGTCATTCAAGGGGGTGGAAGAATATGAAAGTATGGGAGGAGCTGCTGTACAGCCCTATTTGGTTCCCAAGGATGGTTTGCACCTCTCATTCCAGGGCTTTTACATTTGGCTTTGGAGTCGTTGCCCCCACAGTACATTAAACACACATTCTGCCTAATGGAGCCACTGCAAAGCTACTGAGAAAGCTAAATGGCTACATGTGAAACAAAACGCTGACTTTCTGCTTGCATGTCCACTATTTAAACTTATTACGAATGACACTTTCCCTCCACTAGCTTCCAGAATATTCAGAAATGAAATGATATACAACTTTAGACATCTTAACCACTCATGTCCTCTCCTCCAACCCCCCCCCCCAAACTAGGTTTTGCTGCATAGACCATGCATTTTCAGTCCTTGGTCCCAAAGTATGAGAATCTGTCCCTTTGCTAAGGATTATTTCTCTTACCCCACTTTACATGTACAAGTAAAAGTACATTTCAAGACCCTTGGAAAATGCAACTGTTGTCTTTCTGGTCATATAAATTAACTTCTCCATATCCATATCTCCATACCTTGCTCTGTCTCCATTTTTGATTGTGATTCATTCAGTATGCCAGCTCTGATGCCATTCTATATTTAATGCATGTATATCCTGTGTTTTCTTAGTCACAATGTATATAATCCCCTGGATTCTGCAAGCCCTGCATGGCATGCAGGACTAGTGCAGGAGCTCCAGCAGGCAATATGTCTGCCGTGCGATCCAGGAATAACCTGCAGGGACTTGCATGAGTGCTCCTGCACTAGTCCTGCATGGACTCAGCCCCTGTATGAAAATGACCCCGTTTGCAGGAGAAATCCATGAAGATGAGGTGAATTTGTGATCCAGGAAGCTGGAAACCGGCTGTGCAGGACTACTGTAATCTGCAGAAATGTACTCCACCAGTAACGGAATGCATTTCTGCAAATTACAAAATGGAGCCATATCAGCTGCAAATAAAGGGTAGATATCATGTCGAAAGTATGCCAATGGCCAACTATAAGGCCATTGGTATGGAAAACATTTGCAAGAATAAAAAAATCAACTTTTATTTTTTTTTAGCCGATCTCAGCTGTTTAAGCATAGGGCAGGGGAACACAAATGGGATCGCCGGAAAATAAGAAAAAAAAACAAAATAAGCATTCTAACTGAAATCCCTATTTTGCCATTATACCCAATGGCAGGCAGAAGACAACATGGCCAGTGAATAGTGGTTGTTAAGGGGGGAGGCTCAGTGTGGGACATGTAACTATGCATCAGCAGGCAATCCTATGCAAATGAGGGGAATGATACTGAATCCCAGATTTCCCCTGCATGCTAGTCAGCACACAACAATGTAAGAGCAGGAATAGCTTGGTGCAAGCTAAGAATTAGCTGACATCATAGGGGTATGTGTCAGGCATACTATAAGCAAATTGGAGCCCTGTGGCTCGGGTTTGCTCCTAGCTTAGCAGAGCTAAGCAAGGGGATGTGTCTGAGGTTGCCTAGCACTGTGTACATTGCCTAAGTGGGTGTGCATGCCATGCACTGGGTTTTAAAGGAAAAAGAAAAAAAGAAAACCAGGAAATAGCAGCTCTGTGCACATTTGAGCACTGTTTGTGCGGCGTGCCCCCGGGCTTAAACACAAAGGCAATGGGAAAGGAAAACAGCAGTAGGAAGTTAATCTAGGAGAACTAGCATAGCTGGCAGGTGAAATGTATCAGAATCAGCCAATTACACAGACAGCAGACCAGCCCAGCCCAGAGCACTACTATAAACTATGCAAACACCTTTCCCTCTGGTTTTTACCACACTCTACACCACCGGTGTATACAAACGGGGAAATTTTAACAAACAAAAACAACAGAATGATAGGGGCTGCAGCAGCTATTAGACATCAACATGTGAGGATGAGAATGCTGTCGACCAACCCACTGTGAAGAGACATAGAAGGGTGTACAGACCCAGGGTAACCTACTAGGGTTTATATGAGCTGGAGATGGTGGAGGACTATAGGGTGGGCAGGGACCTCCTATAGCAAATTGTTGAGCTGTGCTGGCCATGCCTCACACACAGAACTAAAAGAGAGGAACCCATCCCAGTGGCTACCAAGGTATGTTTAGGCCTAGGAATACTAGCCATAGGTACCTCCCAAAGCCCAACTGGGGATATCATGGGGCTCTTACAGACATCAGCATCTGTAGTATTCCATCATTTCCTGGATGCCGTGTCAGCACATGCCGGTGAGCACGTATATTTCCTCAACACCCGTGAGGTATTGGCCAGCAATATGAGTCTCTTCCACCAAATAGCAGAATATCCTGAGGTGGTGGGTGCTATAGACTGCATGCACATACACATCAAAGCACCACCCGGTGAGTGGGGTAGGGTCTACATCAACCGCAAGGGCTTACCCTCAGTCAACTGCCAGGTCATGTGCGATGCCCAGGGCATTATAATGAATGTGTGTGCTGGCTGCCCTGGAAGCTATCACGATTCCCACATCTGGCATCTGATGCAGCTGTACCAGAGATTTTCCAGTGGGGACATCCCTTACGGTCAAATAGTGGGGGATGCTGGTTATGCACTGGAGCAGTGGCTGATGACACCCATCAGAAATGCACACACACCAGAACAGGAATGCCATAATGAGGCACACGCACAGACCAGAATCATAATAGAGCATGTGTTTGGGATGCTCAAGTCACAGTTCCAGTGCCTGCACACATCCGGTGGAGCCTTGCAGTACTCACCAGCTGCATGCACCCAAATTGTTATCGTATGTGCCATGCTGCACAATATGATCCTGCAGAAACAGCTGCAGCAGGAACAGCATGGGGCAGGGACACACAGCCACCCACCAATGCTGAGGCCTGAACATGCACAGAGTGACTCAGAGGAACAACCTGAGCCTGCCCCAGTAGGCAGATGGAGGCATGCCCAGTATGCCATGGCCTTGGTAAAGAGGCAACTCATAGCACATACACTGACACAGTAGCGACCGAGGGAATGACACCACTCTGACTTGCACATACAGTAAAAGGGATGCCAAACATGACACTACCATGTATAGGGAGTGTACTATGCACATCCAACATAGGCAGCCCCCAGCACCATCCTCAATACTGGCACACCCACTAGGTAAGTCACTCCCCTTACCGATTGTTGATTGGAGTAGGATGTGTAGTTACTTGTATCTATGGTATATATTTGAGCATGCAAGGGAATTGGGTGGCTGAATAGGATGCCAGCAGATAGTAGACACCTATAGTGGCAGCATGAGATCTGTAACAAATATGGGTGTCACCATAGTAGCCAGTACTACACATGTTGACAAAACCCACTGCAGAAAATGTGCTGGGCCACATGTGTGTCCATATGACACACCTATGCCAGTCAGGGAGGTTCACATACCCAACAGTCACAGCCAGCAGGACAGGTGTAGACAAACACAAAGGCTGTGCAAAGGCCACTGAATGATGCCTATGGGTAGCCCCCCCACCAGGCCTGCACAGACAGACCACATCAGTTCAGGCAGTGGGATGTTAGTTCTGAAGGGTAGGAAGTCAGAAACTAATATGTAGGTCAATCAAACGTAGAACCTGTACTACACTGACATACCTCTAGTCAGCATGATAGGTTAGAAAACAGAATGAAATGGAGTACCTGACATACCAGTACAGTCATGGCAAATGTGAACAAGTGTCAGGTGTGCACCCCCCCAATCCTGTGTAGCAATGTAGAAACAGTCAGGTGTGCCCCCCCATAGCCTATGTAGATATGTAGATATGTAGTAACAGTCAAGTGTGCCCCCCAATCCGATATAGAAATGTAGTAATGGTCTGGTGTGCCCCCCCCTGATCTGATGTACACACATTGTAACAGTCAGGTGTGCCCCCAGTCCGATGTAGAAATTTAGCAACAGTCAGGTGTACCCCCACCAATCCTGTGTAGCAAAGTCATGTGTGCCCTCCCCATATCCTATGTAGACATGTAGTAACAGTCAGGTGTGCCCCCCAATCCTATGTAGAACTGTAGTAACATGTATGTGTAGGTATAAAACCAGTGCAGCATGGATGCCCAGGGGTGGCCAAGGTAGTATGATAGACTGTACAATATGCAGGTATGTGTGTGTCAGGTTGGTGTGTGTTTCATATTATGTGAGAGTGGTCAGTATGTATGCATGTGAGGTATGACCTGGTGGCCAGTGCCCACTACTGCTGATGACAGGGCCAAGTCTTCACAACTGCAGTGCCAAAGGCAATTCCCACCAGTATAACACATGCTAGCAGTAAGCCATTTTAAATGTATGGTGGTAATATGTGTCATCATCTGAAAGATTGACATGACATGGCTGTTGGGCTAGATATACAAGCAGTACACAGGCGAAAGTACCCCAGACATACAGTATATAATGTGTAACTGTGAAATGGACACACCCTTGGAATTGTACATACAGGTATGCATCACATTATCTGGTCCTATAGTAGGGAATACCGGTGTAGGCTGCCCGAACGCTTGCAGATCACAAAGGTGGTAGGACTGATGTATTGGGAAACAGCTGATGTACCTGCACATGCCACCATAACTGGAATGCCCCATGCATATCTGTGCATCAGATGCAAGTAGTGTCCATAACACACATGCACCCAGCTCACCCAAACACCACCCACAGGTACCTGTCTGGTAGTACTCCTCCTGTTGGGAATGGGTACAATATGACCCCCACCTGTATATAGCAATAGCGACAGAATGCAGCCTGAAGTGCAGGTGTCCATGCAGGTGTGTCCCTAGCTGTAGGTAGCACCCTGCCAGCATCCACACCACCTGACCAGTACTGATAGAAAGTATTGGCATAAACACCTAGCACACCTACCCTGTCACCCCAGGGAATATACTGTATGGCGGCCTGGGATACTAGGACTGACAGAATGCAACGGCCTGCAACAACTGGCCTGCATCACCACCAAATGGCATAAAGGCCTCTGCCAAAGGCCTGTGTTTCACATGTACTGCCAATGCATATTATGTTATGGATACCCACATAACAACACCCACATAATAAGCCATATGCAAGGCCCTGTGGACAAACCACAGTAACATGTCCACCATGTCCCACTGCATTAACTGTGGACTAATACCAAAACACATCTGTGATGAGGTGATAACCTTAGGGAAAGTATCAGAGATTGTATGCATAATGTATGTCAGAGGATAGAATAATAGAGGGGAGGTGGGAGCATGGGCAGCATGGAATGTGCAAGGTCCAACACAGCTGTGTACACACACTATCCCTGGCTACAAATGCATAAATGGGTGGCTACAAACCTGCCCATATACCACAATAGGGGTAATGTCCTGACTCATAGCCCCAACCTCTGGGTAACCTGTGTGAATCTGTACAGCTGTGAGGTATTGCCACTGCAAGTTAAGGCCATACTGTCTTGTTGATGGATGTACAAGTATGGTATCCTCTGCCAGCACTGTACCAAGGTGCTGAACCGGATACACAGACCCAGCAGAAAGTGTCTGCAGCTCCCCCTCCTGAATGGAATAACTTACCATGAATATGTTTGCATCTGCCCACAATACCGGACACAGCTGCATTCACCCTTGTTCCCTAGGACATCACTGTGAGCAAGAATGTCCACCTGACAGTACTGAAGGACAAAAAACATCACAGCGTATAACAATATACATGTCTGAATATCTCTGCTAACAGCAGTACCATGTTGCAGAAGCAGCACAGACACAATCACCTACAGTACACACTATCCCCTTGCACAGTTTGTCCCCATATTGCCAAATAATCTACGGATATCCTGCAGAAACAGATTCTACCTGTAGGTGTACAACACAAAGGTCTGCACTGGAGTACAAATTACCTGGAATGGATCCACACATTCAATACAGAAGGGAATACTGGGCATGCTCACACACTTAAACAAATAAAGCCCAAGTCTGCAAACAACAGTGGATCATACATATCTGACTGTTGCAGATGTTAGTACATACACTCCTCAATATGCACCAGTCATGCATTGTACACACAGTGGATAGGAATACAGACATATATCCAAGGACAATACACTATAATAAGCCAGAAGTAGACATACATAGATGTGTGGAAGAGAGTAACTGTGAAAAGAGCCATCCATCATGAGGCCTGTCCCCATTCAGCACACAGCCAAATGGCTACAACCACATGATGTGTGTAAATGTCACTCACTGTCGAAATTAGCCACTGGTATCCACCAGCATTACAGACTATGTGGTGCAAGTGCTAGCTGTGCAACATGACTGTGCAAGGCAGTAGTCATCTAGCAGCTGTATACACATACCTACAGAATATAACCCTGTGTGTGCCTGCATGTTGTATGTCAACCTATAGATAAATGTGTTAGGGCCCATGCACACACACTGCCCTGCCCATATCCCTACTATGACAAGCCTGCTGATGTCATCCACTTTGAAATACACCTTTGCGAATGGAATAGCCCAGTGATCTCTGTGGTGCATCCTAATACTGCATAATGCTGTAGTGTGATACACTAGTTAGGTAGGAGTTCTAATCCCAGACATTGCAACTATGTGTGTGTGTGTGTGTGTGTCTGTGTAGGGAGCAATGATTTTTACGCTAGTCACGCTCACTACAATTCAAATGTCCTACTTTTGCAAGGCTGCTGATGATATTCACTGTAAAATACACCTTTGGGAAAGGTGTAGCCCTATTATATGTCACAGTGTCCACCGAACAATATGACTGTTGCAGATGTCACTCACAATCACATATACATTTGGAGAGCTCCTCAACATGTAAGCTATGTGTTGCATCCAATAACTGTGCAATGCTGCAGTGTGATACCCTAGTTAGGTAGGTGTTCTAATTCCAGACATGGTAACTGGTGTGTGTCTGTGTAGGGAGCTATGCTTCTTAGGCTAGTCACACTCACTCCAGATCAAATGTCCTACTTTGTCAAGTCTGCTGATGTCATTGACTGTGAAATGAACCTTTGGGAAAAGTATACCCCAGTAATCTCTCTGCTGTGTCCTGATACTGCTTAATGCCGTAATGTGATAAACTAGTTAGGTAGGAGTTCTAATCCCAGACATGGCAATTGTGTGTGTCTCTGTGTAGGGACCAATGCTTTTTAAGCTAGTCACACTCACTACAGATCAAATGCCCTACTTTGGCAAGGCTGCTGATGTCATTCACTGTATAATACACCTTTGAGAAAGATGTAGCCCACTAATCTCCGTGCCGCGTCCTATAACAGCGTAATGCTGTAGTGTGATATAGTACTCTGGTAGGGGTTTATTCCCACACATAGCAAGTGTGAATGTTTGTGTGGGTGTTTCTATGTCTGTGTAGGGAGCAATGCTTTTTAGGCTAGTCACACTCACTACAGATCAAATGCCCTACTTTGGCAAGGCTGCTGATGTCATTCACTGTGAAATACACCTTTGGGGAAGGAGTACACCAGTAATCTCTGGGGCACATCCTTTAACTGCGTAGTGCTGTAGTGTAATGAAATAGTTAGGTAGGAGTTCTAACCCCAGACATGGCAGGTGTGTGTGTGTGTGTGTGTGTGTGTGTGTGTGTGTGTGTGTGTGTGTGTGTGTGTCATTCATATCCTGTGTGGAGGTAGTGGTGAGTGTTAACAACTTGTGAATCGGGTTTTGCAAATGTCTTATATGGTGGCCCTATTATATGTCACAATTTCCACCGTACAAGGATAACAGATGTGAAATAGTCGAGAAGCTGGGGTGCCAGTCCATACCCCTACATGTGACATCAAGGCCTGAAGAACAAAGCTAGCAACCCTTGTATTACTCAGAGAACACTCTCAACCCATATCTCATACACAAACACACTTGCCTAGGCAAGAACCACTATGGTGGTAGTACCCTATATTGCCCGCAGATAGTAACCATGGTGTGATTGCAGCAGACTACAGAGGGCATGGCACCCTGTCCATCAATACAATAGGCATGTACATGCAGACAGGGCGTCTTCACTATGTTCCCCACTGGACACCCGCAACACCTGTGGTGCCATCAAATGTGATCCACAAAGGACATACCATGCTTTAAACACATGCACTGTATGGACAGATGCCACTGATACCAGGGAATACCTGTATCATGCTATCAATGTAGGTGCAGGGCCAACCTGCTGTCCATTACCTGTTCCTGCCACATGATGCCAGGACTGGCACATCTGATGATAACAATATGTGTACACAATATGGGTGAGACACCTAAGGTACAGTTCCACATGTCACTGTACATGCATATGGGATGTGTGCACATCCTAGACACCATACATGGCATGGACTAATGAATAAATACATGCCAAGCAAAGCACAGCAATGGCCACACACAATAGTTACGCAGGTGACTGGATGGTGAATACAATATCCACCTGTGTGGGCCAATCCAGACACTACACCCCTGAGCCACATTGCAGACCATTGTCATGTGGCCTTATGCCAAGGTATACCCATCACCTAGCTTTGTATAGCCTTCTGGCACAGTCAACCATTACACACCCATGAAGCAATGCACCCATGCATGTCTGTACTGGCACCCTGTGTCTGTGTTTGGTGTATGATGCTTCTGACCACATTCACACTCACTACACCCCCCATTGGCATACTGAAGCATGCTGTCTGATGTCAGACACCTCCACATACCCTTTGCCCATATAACCTCTGGATAACCCCTGTGGTGCATGAGATACCTGCACAGTACTCTATTGTGGCAAACTAATTAGTGAGGATATGTCTTCCTGACCCTGCTGGTGTGTCAGTTTGTGTGGGTCCCTGAGAAAGTGTGGCTGTGTTGACTCTGACCCCTGTTCATGTGGACAGGCACGTGTACTACACCTACTGCATCGCTACAATATCACTGTTACAGATGTCACTCACAATCACATATACATTTGGAGAGCTCCTCAACATGTAAGATATGTGTTGCATCCAATAACTGCCTAGACATGTGATAGCAATACATAGTCAGTCAGGGGTTTGATACCCTGTACTGGTAGTTTTGTGCCACAAACATCCTTAGGTTTTTCTCTGCCACCTCCTCCCTGACCTATCTTTGTCTCTGCCTGCCTCTCTCAGTCCTTCTGTGGTGGATGTGGAGATGTACACCAGGTTTGCTTAAGCAGCAGCATGTGTTTTGTAAGTGATGCTCATGATCAGCTGATGGCCTCTGCATGAATTGCAGCCCTCCTATAGTTGATTGCATGTGGAACAGCTGTGGTAACATTCCCATAGCCAATTGCATGGAAACACTCCAATATCTAGGAACATCATGTTGGTGTTGGGCCTTTTCATTCACTGTGAGCAGGACTTAGATCTTTTGTTTGGCAAACAGCATCACAGATGGATTGGGGATTTACCTCTAAAAACATACACTGTGGAAACAGGCCAACACACAGTAGGGTGATGTGCCTGACATGACTACATAATGTAAGAGTCACTATTCTGCATTTGGAATAATGTTGGTTTAACAGGGTGTGTGTGGATATGGCTGGTCTACATGTTTTAATATCTGTCATGACAGTGCTATGTTTCTGAGGAAACCCCCATCTGTAGGGATATCTGCAGACTAGGCAGTGTGTGGTGCCTTTTGTTTCTTGTGTTAGTCACAGAGCACCTATCTGTGAACTGCAGAAGCATAGTGTGAGGATTGCAGACAGTACATGGTGACAGACATGAGAGTTACTGACTTCATAACCATCATAGGACATATGTCACAACAAACCCTGTTACAACAGTAAATGTATGAGGTTATCACAGCAACATGTCAATATTGTCCCTGTGTTTGTGCCCCCAGCCACAACTCTGTCAACCTGTGTACATATGTCATGCAGTAAGAGGTGTATATGTTCTGTACACCATCATTTAGTGACATCATATCTGATAAGCTAGTGAGATATGAGACTGAGACACATGTTATGTATAGTAGGGGTTAATTTTGAGGACATAGTATGGGCATTCTGTGGTTGTGTGTACAGTACTGAGGTCTGTGCACTTATGGTGATTGTTGACAGTGTGTGTATTGTGAATATGTACCTTGGTCTGTGTACAGACTGTGGTAGATGTAATTGTTCTTGGTCCTGTTCTATCTGATATTACATGCTGCTCCACTGTTTGTTACCCTATCAGCTTACATGTTTGTAGGGCCATACACACACATGTCCCATACCACAGACAAGCATTGGTCCACACTGTGTAGTGGCCCAGTATATGTAGGGTTAGTGTGTGAGTGGCAAATATGAGGATGGTGTTGATCAGATAGTCCATATACTGTAATAGTACGCCAGCTACCATATGTGGCTGTGGCTGTGTTCACATTGGTTGTGGTTATGTACATTCACACAGAGGTGTGTTTCTCTGTGCTGTGGCATGCCTGTAGAGTCTGCTATATATATGCAGGTGCATGTGTATTCCCCCATAAGAAATGTAGGCCAGTGTTGTGGCAGTCTGCCTGTAGCCTACAGAGTGCTTTGTTACATGCCTAGCAGCTTAGTGTACTTACCCAGTGTGATGTTATGTCCATATACTTACCAGATGTACTGCTGTCAGGCAACCATAACAGTCATGTATGTCGGACAAAGCAGTGGGATGCTCTACAGATGTATGTCACTAACTAGTGGGTAGTATGTGGCCATGGCACCTCTGTGCCAGTGATTAGTATGTGTCAGGATAGACAGGGGTGTATGAATGCATAACCTATGGGTGCAAATGTATACCAGTGTTTACATGATATACCCATCTACATGGCTGTTAACATCCACATTGTCAGGCTCGGTCCACATGTTTTGCCCTAAGGGGTTCTGTGTATACCTCTGGACTGACCAGTGAGGGTCAGACTGTCCCCACTTATTGGCCATATCTCTGCTGCAGTCCACAGAATCATTACTGTGCTAGCGATAGTAATGTATATGATGTACTTAGGATGTCTGTCTGTGGCCAATGGCACACGTTAAAAGCAGATGTGACCACCCACACACATGTCTGTGAAGACAACCCCTATCACAGGAGCAATAGTCTGCATATATACCTGCAATAGATACCTGATATCCCCTTGGATTAAGAGGTTGAGACTATTGTGGCTGAGGTAGGACTCCACTCCATGTGCAAGACATATGGTGAACATATATGTATATATGTAAAAAGTAAAGACTCCCAAATGAGCTCCAATTACCTCCAGGAACCAAATGAAATAGTAATACAAAGTCACAAAATTCTCCAGGAGGCAGGCTGCATAAACTCCAAACCAGCATGTAATAAAGTCTGCAGTATCAAAATTTCAATACCAACGTAACAGAGATGAAACAGGAACAACTCCACTCTAATAAAACACAGTACTGCTTTATTTGGACCACACACAAGCGCTTTCACTACTGCTTCTTCAGGTGTACAGAAAAAGTCAAGATAACACCTGTTTAAATACTTAAGCCAAGCACATGATCACTTAACTTAAAGGTAACTCAACCGATAAAAACTTGTCATAAAGACAGTAGATCATTATTCAAATATATAAAAGATAAAAATACAAAACATGAATCATTATTTAAAACCTTTATTAGGGTTGATTAGAGCTCGAATCCAAGACACCACACAATTTTTGGATATTATTGGTGATATTCAATTGGAGCCCGAATGGCTATTATGTACCCTTGATATTACGTCCCTCTACACCAACATTCCACACTGGGCAGGCCTACAAGCATTAGAATATTGGTTGGTCAGATCTGAATTATACAAACCAGGCTTTAACACCTTTCTGGTTTGCCTCACGGAATATGTGCTAACTAGCAATATTTTCTATTATCAGAATAAATGCTTTTGGCAAACTAAGGGAACTGCTATGGGTGCATCTTTTGCACCCATTTATGCAGATTTGTTTATGGCATATATCGAGGAGATTATAATTTATGGCCAGCCATAACATCTACATGTGTGAAATGGATATGTGGCGTCGATATCTGGATGATTGTTGGTTGGTGTGGAAGGCTGATGACAAGTATCTTATGGAATTTCTTGATTATCTTAATAACAACATATGGGGTATTGAATTTAAGATAAGTTTTGACAGGTGCAAAATAATTTTTTTGGATGTTGAAATTCATAGGAACATGGACAATACTCTTTCTACTACCCTATTCAGGAAATTTCCAGAGTATAATTCTTTGTGCATGCCACCAGCTTCCACCACAACATATCATCCGGAATATTCCTAAGTCTCAATTTTTACGAGCTAGGAGAATTTGTTCCAACCAAGGGTCTTATGCTAAGACCAGTGATGACTTGGCCGCCAGATTTAAGGATAGGGGGTATCGTTCAGGGACAATATATATGGC
Source organism: Protopterus annectens (assembly GCF_019279795.1). Lineage (NCBI taxonomy): Eukaryota > Metazoa > Chordata > Ceratodontiformes > Protopteridae > Protopterus > Protopterus annectens. The sequence goes on from NC_056725.1 coordinate 992,567,175, forward strand.
TAAACAGTGGGCTTCCAAATTTGACAGAACTGATTTATTGCGTTATAAAGAACATAACCGTGATGGGTTGCAGCAACCGCTTAGGCTAGTTACTTCTTATGGACGCAATACTCGAGGCTTTATGAAAATTATCGATAGACATTGGAATATTCTTTTGGCGGATAACAGATTGCATAATTTTCTTAGGGACAGATGTTCTTTTTCTTTCAAAAGGGGACGCACTATTGGGTCACATTTGAGTCATTATAAGAAGTCTTTGCCTGATTCCAAAGTTTATACTCAATCAACTCTTACAGGTGCTCCAGTGGTTGGATGTTTTCCATGTGGCCACTGTAAATTTTGTAATAAGGTTCAACGTATTGGGGAATTTAGCAGTCAAAATACACCTGACATTTTTGAGATCAATTTTTGGGCCAACTGCAGTTCTGGGTGGGTTATATATTTAGTGACCTGCACCTGTTCTGCGTTTTATGTTGGCCAGACCTCTAGGGCATTCCGTCTTAGAATTGGTGAACACATCAGTGACATTAAAAACAAGCGTAGTAATAATGCACTATATAAGCATAGTTTAAAACATACTACAGCTAGTTTTATGTTTTGCATTATTGATTACATCAAGGGTAAATGTCAGGATAAAATAAAGTGGCATGAATTGCTGACTTCCAAAGAGAGGAAATGGATAATAAAACTTGGGGCAATGTTTCCACCTGGTCTTAATGACCAATTGTGACTTGTTAATCATGATTGGTTAATTATTTACTGTGATTGGTTTTTGCCAATATATATACTGTGTTTGGAGCTTTTGTGAGCAGACATTTAAAAAATTTATTTCACTGAGGAAGGCTCTGTCGAGCCGAAACCGGTCTGTATTGTATATCTGACATCTGAGGGATTTGTCTCTCAGTTATCATGTAATAAATTATCTGTATTTTGGTACCAACAGTTGCTGGCTTTATTTGTTTGGACTTGGTTCTGTGTATACCTCTGGACTGACCAGAGAGGGTCAGACTGTCCCCACTTATTGGCCATATCTCTGCTGCAGTCCACAGAATCATTACTGTGCTAGCGATAGTAATGTATATGATGTACTTAGGATGTCTGTCTGTGGCCAATGGCACACGTTAAAAGCAGATGTGACCACCCACACACATGTCTGTGAAGACAACCCCTATCACAGGAGCAATAGTCTACATATATACTTGCAATAGATACATGATATCCCCTTGGATTAAGAGGTTGAGACTATTGGGGCTGAGGTAGGGCTCCACTCCATGTGCAAGACATAGTGGTGAACATATATGTATATATGTAAAAAGTAAAGACTCCCAAATGAGCTCCAATTACCTCCAGGAACCAAACGAAATAGTAATACAAAGTCACAAAATTCTCCAGGAAGCAGGCTGCATAAACTCCAAACCAGCATGTAATAAAGTCTGCAGTATCAAAATTTCAATACCAACGTAACAGAGATGAAACAGGAACAACTCCACTCTAATAAAACACAGTACTGCTTTATTTGGACCACACACAAGCGCTTTCACTACTGCTTCTTCAGGTGTACAGAAAAAGTCAAGATAACACCTGTTTAAATACTTAAGCCAAGCACATGATCACTTAACTTAAAGGTAACTCAACCGATAAAAACTTGTCATAAAGACAGTAGATCATTATTCAAATATATAAAAGATAAAAATACAAAACATGAATCATTAAACAGATAAAAATGCATATGAACATAAAAATGTGCAATAATCTATCACCTAAGCAATTTCCTTTTTTTCAATACTGGTTTCATAGGCATAATATCATTCAAGCCATGACCAAAGGTAGCCCTCAGCAGGACAATCCATCTGGCTTCAACCTCCTCCGTCCTTCCCCTAATGTCACTAAATCTGTCATTGGGAAGAATTCTAGATATAACCATGTATTTAAAACAATGACTTAAGCCTTTCTCCAAAACATGTTTGGACAGGGCATTAACCCTAGATCCTTTTGCAATGTGGTACGTGTGTTCCCTGATTCTCTCCTTCAACATCCTGTCAGTTTTTCCAACATAAAAACACTGACACAGGGAACACACTGCAAGATACACCACATGCTTGGTATGACAGGTAGCATTAACCCTTATATCAAAAACTCTCTTAGTGTCAGGATGTTGAAAGGTAATTCCCTTCTTAATATAAACACACTGATTACAACTACCACATGGTGTAGTTCCATGAATAGAATCATTCTGCGTGCAACTCCTAGGTGCACACAATCTCCTCTTAAGATTCCTCTTGTTCTTAAATGTAAAGAGTGGTACCTCACCAACTATTTCCTTATAAATAAAGGGGCCGCATCGTGGTCTTGGATAAAGGAACATATAATGAGTTAATGTTTGAAATGTTGTCAGACGTGAGTTCTTATGAGCTCATCACTTTAGAAAAAGTAAAGAAAATGACAATTTCCATTAACAATGAGTTAACTGTGTTGGGGGAGTATGGGTTGTTGAATAATGAACTGTTGAGATATTTTAAGATGGAGAATTATGTTATACCCCAGATACAGGGACTGCCCAAGCTACACAAGAGTATGGTTAGACCACCCATGAGACCCATTGTCTCTGGGGGAGGGTGGTGTACAGAGCCTATATCCATTTACTTAGATGCTAAATTGAAACCGTTGCTTGAGAAGTATGAAACACTATTGTGTGACACAGAACACTTTTTGCATGATTTATTTGAATGCACTGTGAGGAATATGAGAATGGAAGATGTGTTTCTAGTTACTTTAGATGTGGTTTCATTATTCACTGTTATCCCTAATTCTGTAGGCATTGACCTTGTGAGTAGGTTGTTATGTGAGAGTGATTTATATGGGGGTGAAGAGGTAACCCTAATACAGGATTTGCTGAATATTGCGTTGATTGATCCTGTGTTAAAGGAAATAGTTGGTGAGGTACCACTCTTTACATTTAAGAACAAGAGGAATCTTAAGAGGAGATTGTGTGCACCTAGGAGTTGCACGCATAATGATTCTATTCATGGAACTACACCATATGGTAGTTGTAATCAGTGTGTTTATATTAAGAAGGGAATTACCTTTCAACATCCTGACACTAAGAGAGATTTTGATATAAGGATTAATGCTACCTGCCATACCAAGCATGTGGTGTATCTTGCAGTGTGTTCCCTGTGTCAGTGTTTTTATGTTGGAAAAACTGACAGGATGTTGAAGGACAGAATCAGGAAACACACGTACCACATTGCAAAAGGATCTAGGGTTAATGCCCTGTCCAAACATGTTTTGGAGAAAGGCTTAAGTCATTGTTTTAAATACATGGTTATATCTAGAATTCTTCCCAATGACAGATTTAGTGACATTAGGGGAAGGACGGAGGAGGTTGAAGCCAGATGGATTGTCCTGCTGAGGGCTACCTTTGGTGATGGCTTGAATGATATTATGCCTATGAAACCAGTATTGAAAAAAAGGAAATTGCTTAGGTGATAGATTATTGCACGTTTTTATGTTCATATGCATTTTTATCTGTTTAATGATTCATGTCTTGTATTTTTATCTTTTATATATTTGAATAATGATCTACTGTCTTTATGACAAGTTTTTATCGGTTGAGTTACCTTTAAGTTAAGTGATCATGTGCTTGGCTTAAGTATTTAAACAGGTGTTATCTTGACTTTTTCTGTACACCTGAAGAAGCAGTAGTGAAAGCGCTTGTGTGTGGTCCAAATAAAGCAGTACTGTGTTTTATTAGAGTGGAGTTGTTCTTGTTTCATCTCTGTTACGTTGGTGTTGAAATTTTGATACTGCAGACTTTATTACATGCTGGTTTGGAGTTTATGCAGCCTGCTTCCTGGAGAATTTTGTGACTATATATGTATATATACTTATCCATATATATATATAGATATCTACACATATACATATCGACATACATAGATGGATATGTATATGTACATATATATATATATATATACATATAAACACTCAGATATATACATATAAACAGCAATATATGTCTACACATATACAGATAGAGATACATATACACATATACTTATGGATATCTACATATATATTGACAGTAATAGATATATCAGAATAGATCTGTATGCACATATAGTTATAGATATCTACATATATATCTACATAATTAGACATACCTGTAAACATAGGATGTGCACATATATATATATATATATATATATATATATATATATATATATATATATATATATACATATATACACATGAAGAGATGTACACATGGACATATACATGTTGCACTGTACAGATGTGCATGGAGACGTATGTATGAATATACATGTGTATGTACATGTAGATATATATGTAAATATCCATATTCCTGTCATGTGTAAGTAAGCCTCACGGTTGTGTATATACTCCTAGATGTATCTCACTGTATGTATCTGCTATGTGTACATTATGATAAAACAACATATGTAATGCAACAGTCATATTAATAACAAGTACTACACAATTGTGGAAGTAAAGGTAATTGCTTAATATTAATCAATATGTGCATTGACAGATATATTGGAAAAGCATATGTATATCTGTATCTGCATATATGTGCCTGTGTATATGTATCCTAGAGATGTTGATTGCTTCCAAATTGTACATTCCCTGTGGTAGCCAGACTGTACAGCATATGTTACTGATACCAACCTGATATCATACAGGTTGTATGGCGTACTGTTAACATCTTGTGCCAGGTCCTGGTTATGGGATCTGCAACAGCTGGTAGTGTATTGTAGGACAGACATGTTTGGCTGTGGGGGAAATACCTATTTGTACAAGACATATGTTGTTTGGGCCCCCTAAACCCCATTAATGGTGCATGTGGGCATATATGTTTTTATTATGTTCCCATTTTTATATGCAAATATATGTCTGTATATACATATATATATATATATATATATATATATATATATATATATATATATATATATATATATATATATATACACCTATATATATATATATATATATATATATATATATATATATATATATATGCTTACATATATATTGCTGTGTATATGTATATGTATATATATATATATATATATATATATATATATATATATATATCATATAGATGTAGACATATATATCTATAGAAGTATGCATATGTATGTATATATATATGTTTATATTTATACTGAGATCCCCACCCATGGGCAGTCACCACTGCACCTTCACAGCCCCGAAGGTGGCTGTGCTGGGGTCTGAGTTGGAGACCAAGGCAGACCCTCTAGTTATGACATGCAGCCCTCAAGCTGGCATAGAAGATTTCCAAACTGCTGATCAACCTCTCTACAGACCATGACCTGGACCTGGCAATGGGTGACAGCTTCCTGTCTGTGCCCACTCCGTGGGGGGCAAGCCCCATTGCCTGAGGTGGTTCCACCCAAAGGTGATGCAGGACCAATGGATGAGGAGGTCCCGGGTTGGGCCCAGACTTGCTTGTGCCCAGTGCCACGGCCAGCTGAGGTGGGACAGGAAGGTCCACTGGGACCCGCATTCCCATACGTGCTGTGGTGTTTACGGTGTATCAACATATGTGAGTTAGTAATAGTCAACACATTCCAGGGTTAGGTATAACAGCATGCATAGATATTTCCATTAACCCAGATACCAGATACGGAACAATTGCATAGCAAACGGAACACATGCATATATGGGACCATAGTGGTAATAACAACAGCATGCAGGTACATTGATGGCACCATACCAACAATGTTGGAGTATTTCAACATAGCACATGCATCAAAACAGATTTAAATAATTATCAACCAATAGGATATATGTCCCAACATAACAGTGAAGTCATCACATACCAGTTGAGGTGGGTATTTAGCTTATTGTTGGAAATATGGTTGGGGCGGAGGGATGTCAATTAACAACTAGTATATTCCTGTAGTTCGTTTTACTTTCCTAGTCAGTGCTGTTATCTGTATCTTACAAGTATTACTACACTACCCTATTGCCTTTATTTGGACAGTGATATGGCTGTCATCATCTTTATTCATGAGCTGGTTTTACCTGCAGTATACACCTCTTACCTGGTATACCTGTGGAGGAAAGGTTTGTTAACACTAACTAATAGTTTCTACATATACTCCCAGATTCCATGTTGATGTTGTGCACATACCTGTCCATCTCTTTTTGCACAGACTCTGGCCATGTCTTGATCACATGCAGGTGAACCGGGACATATGTAGACTATCGCCCTCTTCAACCTTTAGTGACTTACAACACTCTTATACAGGATTTCCTAGACAGTTATATTATGTAGCACAGTGTGGGTGACAATGATCAGTGATACCCTATTATTCAGAGCAACTGCAATGCTCACAATTCCATACAATACCAGAATAAACAGTACCAGTACAGGGAATCAAGCTTTTATTTCTTGGTACAGTGTTCGTATCCGACGTACCTCTGGGAGCAATGTTTGTTAGCACTACCTGAATGTTGCCACAACAACTACCAGATTTCACATTAGTATTATGCACATATATATCACTCTGTTACAGTACACACTCTGGTCACAGCTTGACAACATGGGGTGTAGATAGGACATATTTGGCTTATTACTCTCATAATAGCTTCAGGAGTTTCTAGAGTGACAAGTTTGTTCTCATAGATGTGTGACAATCAGTTGTATTTCCTGTTTGCTGCCTAAATGTCTGGGATCATCCCATTGACTTCCCAGGGGGACAGGCAGCAGATATGGGCCCATATACTGGACATTCTGGACTTATCTGTACAGTTGTGGGGTATGATTCTGTATGCAGCCTACTTCCATTCCCAGGATTCAGACCATGGCTGCGTCTGCTAAAACTAACAGCAAGAAAAAACACGTCAGGAACAAAAAACAAGTTTATCCTGCAGAGCTTTCGGGTTAACACCCTTCCTCAGTGCATTATAAAATCATTTAATACATCCAATTTAAATAAGAGCATCAATTAATCACATGTCAGCCAGCTAACCTATCAAGCACATATACGCCCCTCTCATGTATACAAATTCATGTAAAATTTAAAGTCATAAAGTTATTCAGAAATCACTAAATTCTTAAAAGCACTTGTTAGACATAATACAATTAATATATATATAATACTGTTAATAAATAGGGTCTATATTAGAACACCAAAGCTTCAAAACTTCGAGTGTTCTAATATTGAACCCTAGTCAACGAAAATTTAAAACATCGAACATGCAGAACAGTGAATTTTTTCCTAGGGAAAAAATTTGCTATTCCAAAACACATACACACAACACAAGCACACCAGACAAACAGCAATCCACACACATACAACTAAACTCTTACACCTAACCCTACACTAAACTATACATACACCACTAACTATCCACTTACCTCAACCCAAACCCTAACACTAAGGTCAGTCACTATCACACAGTCACCTCACCCGCGCCCTAACCCTAACTCACCTAACCCACCCTAACCCCCATGTCCACACAATCGCACAGTTACCTGAATCTGACCCGTAACTTTCTACCACAGCGCTGAAAATACCGAAGCAACAGAAACGGATAACCAAATTCTTTCCCTAGGAAAAAATTTGGTTTTCTGTTTCTTTGATATTTTCAGCGTTCGCTGAAAACGGGTCGATATTAGAACACTCAAAGTTTTGAAACTTCAGTGTTCTAATATAGACCCAATACATATAACTAATAGCACCTCATTCTTATTTAATTTCTTTTTGCTTTTTTACTAAAATAGGTTTTATACTTGCCATACTATTAATACCTGGTTTACTATCTGCTCTCAACCTTACTATCCATTCATATTCTCTTGTTTCTAGGAAATTATTTAAGTCACCACCACTCACGCTCATAACTACACTAGCCATCACCCTAAATTTAAAATAATTCCCAGAACCATTATCAGTTATATGTTTACTTAATGCATTTGTATTTATACTTCTAATATCTGATTTGTGTTCCACTATTCATTCCCTTAGTTTCCTGGTAGTCTTTCCCACATAAAATGAGGGGCAGGCTACACAGCTACACAGGTATATAACTTGTGTTGTATTACAATTTGCATAACAGAAAAACATATATTCCTTTTTTGTTACAAGGTGCACAAACTTGTTCTCCCCCTCATAGATGTTATCACAGCAGCTACAGTTAAAGCACTTAAAAGTACCTGTTTTATTCGATATATTCTTTCCTTTCATATGTTTAAATTCCTTATAACATAGCTTTAACCTTAGACTTTCAGAATTTCTGTAAGTAAATAGGGGTCCTTCTCCTATTTCCCTTAATTCTGGCATTGCCATCAGAATTGTCCAATTTTTATATGTTACACGCTTTACTTCTTCAGTTTTTAAGTTATAAGTTGGAACATATCTGATTGCATCATTTTTATGTACTTCCTTTCGTGTCTCTGTTGTATTTTTCGAATTATTCCCAGAAGTTGGGGTGCATTCACTCATTGTCCCATCAGTAACTTCTTTATATACTTGCTCTACCATCTCAAAATTATATTCTTTAACTAATGAATTCATCCATCATCTCTTTAATTTGTTTTTCAAAACTTTCCTGATTTGTATTCAACAAACTTTTGTGCTTTCAGTATACCTTTAAAGATATGTGGGGCATGCATACTGTCTCTATTCACATATCTACTAACATGAACCTCTTTCCTATGAATACTCGTTTCAATGTGGGATCCTATCTTACTTAGCTCTACATCCAGAAAGGCAATCTTGTCTTCTGAAGCTGACATTTTAAACGTCAAGAAACTTGTTGTGTTTAAATATTCCATATAATCATTCAATTGTTATAAAGTTCCACCCCAAATTAAAAAAACAATCATCTACAAATCTCTGGCAGAAACATATTTTCTTATTCGTAACATTATTATCACTTAAGACATAACTTTTCTCCCATTCATATAGCACAAGGTGGCATAGATATTTACCACTGGTGTACCCATAGCCACCCCTGCTAGTTGTAAATAAATTTCATTATCAAAAATAAAACTGTTCTTAGTCAGAACTAGTTCTAGTAATACACAGATATTCTCAATTTGTCTAGCTGGTAATTTCACTTCTACATTCAAAAATTTCTTATAGAATCTATGCCATGGTCATTAGGTATTACTGTAAAGAGGGATGCTATGTCTAAAGTTACGAATAAAAACTCTTTTCTTTCTTGTTTAGATTACCATTCATATAATTTCACCAAAAAATCATTTGTGTCCTTTAATATGGTAGAACATTTAATCAAGAAGGTACTTAAATATTTCTGTAAATATTTTGAGATGGGTTCTGTCATCCATCCACCTCCAGAGACTACAGGCCTCGGAGGGGGGGGGGGTTCTATGGATTTGTGTATCTTAGGGATGCCATAAATTTGCGGTATTCTAGGACAAGAAACAGTAAAATAGTTAAACTGCTCTGTTGTTATATCTCCAGATATTTGAAGATCATAAATAGCCATATTTATCTTTGAAATAAGTTTTTTTTAACATCAAGAAATGTTATTTTCTTAAATGTTTCCTCATCTTGTAGTAAGGCTTTAAAGTTCAGAATATATTTGTCCCTGTCCATTATTACTATGGCTCCACCTTTATCTGCTTGTTTAACTACTATGCTTTTATCATTCATAAGGTGTTGCAGTGCTTCATATTCTTTATATGTTAAATTATATTTTTTCTTGCCTTTTGATATGGAATATAGTTTTCTAAGCTCATCTTACACCACATTTACAAAAGCTGTCACTACTGGGTAACTAATAGGTGAAAAGGTACTACTTCTTCTACACATTGCTAATTCAGTATTCTCATTGCATTTAAAAATCAGCTTCAAATTCACATTTCTTGCAAATAACTTTAAATCTGTCAACGCTTTTGCAATATTATCAGTGGCATTAGGTATAAATTTAAGTCCTTTATTTAGAAGCTTTAAATGCGCTTCTGTTATACCTTTAGCTGATAAATTGACAGTACCTTGTTTTATAACAATTAGCGATGTGCTGCTTTGTTCTGAAAGGCAGGGCTGCTGTTCTTTCTCTTTGCCCCATTCACTATCTCGTGCTGTCTCTGCAAGGAATGCCCCCTTGATCAGGTGTTTAGTTGTACATCCACCTTCTCTGGTAGCTTTAACTGAAAAGGAGAAAGGGAGGAAGACTGCATTTTGGTTTGTTTTACCCATTAATTGCGCTGTATTGGCATCTTTTGATGCTGTTTGTAACTTTATCATCTCTCCTCCATTTGCTTCCTCATCCACAGCCATTGTTTCAGTGGTAGGCATTGCCATTAGGTGAATACGAGCCTCCTGATTAGATAATACATTATGTGACATTGATTCCTGTTTGCTTCTATTGGTATTAGGTTGCTGTAGTTTAGATGGACCGGGTAACCCAAATGTATCCGGTTCATTCATTCTTTTTTAAGATTTTATATCAGCTGTTTTTGTAAATTCATTTCTTGGCCACGAAAAAATATGACCAGATTTAAAGTCATTAATGTCTCTCATTAATTTCTGTCTTTTTTTAGCCTCGTTTTACATCAATTAGATGCATTCTGATATAAGGACATTGAGCTATTGAAGCATGGCATGTTCAACAAATCATTTTCCATCTTTACAATATTTTCTTCCAATTCCTTTTCCACAGGTACAAAATAGGTATTCATTAAATGCATATATTCAGCACTTAACTTTAGATTTAACTGTTGTCGTTGTCTTAGGAAGTCTGGATATGTGTTTGCATATGAGGGCATTTTTAGAATTCTGAGCCCTCGAGGAACTATTCCCAGCTCCAAATAAGCTTAAAAGCTTAACCGCTGCCACTGGAGCTGCTTACAGGTTTGCACCTTCTTTTCCAAAATGTCCAATGTTTTTTTCAAAAACTTGTACTGACTGGTTAGCGGTTCCCAGTGGTAAAGGTGCTTTAAAGTCATATTTAAGAGTGGATTACCTTCTCTTGATAGTAAACCTCTCAATGTAGGAGTTCTTTCACGATTTTCTTCTATTAGCTGGCTGATACTTCACTCCTTTACTCTTTTTGACATTCACAGTATTTGACCAAAAGTATAACTATGAATTACAAAGTTGGTCAAACCTGTAGTGCAGACAGTCTCTTCAGCAAGAAAAACCACGTCAGGAACAAAAAAGTTTATTCTGCAAAACTTTTGGGTTAACACCCTTCCTCGGTGCATTCTAAAATCAGTTAATATATCCAATTTAAATAAGAGCATCAATTAATCACGTCAGCCAGCTAACCTATCAACCACATATACCCCCCTCTCTCATATATACAAATTCATGTAAAATTTAAAGTCACAAAGTTATTCAAAAATCACTAAATTGATAAAAACACTTGTTAGATATAATACAATTAATGAATATAATACAGCTAATAAATATAACTAATAGCACTTCATTCTTATTTTATTTCTTTTTGCTTTTTTACTAAAATAGGTAATAATAAGATATTTGGGAGTTGCTAGTGTGCCAGCTTTGTTCTCATAGATGTGGGACAATCAGTTGTATTTCCTGTTTGCTGCCTATACGTCTGGGATCATCCCACTGATTTCCCAGTGGGACAGGGTGACAGGCAGCAGATATGGACCAATTTACTGGACATTCTGGACATATCTGTACAGTTGTGGGGTATGATTCTGCATGCAGACTACTACCACTCCCAGGATTCGAACCATGGCTGTGTGTGCTAAACATACAACAGTTCCTGTCTCAGTTGCATGTGCTATTTGGATTTTGTTGTCTGCCTTTTCACTGTTTTCTGTCTATGTGTCTCTCAGTTATACTAAATTACTCTGGGGATTACACCAGTCATATACAGACATTCCTACGCATGTTATTTATGTTGCACAGTAGGTAACAGTGCTTAATACAGCAGTACTATTAAGTGATTGCAAATCTACATTACCATATGATGCAAGAATATACACATGCAGTCCAGCAGTTAGACCTTTACTGTCAGGCTATTATGCTTTTATTTTCATACAAACAATATGAGATTCTTCCTGCCATATTCTCCGCTGTATGCTGTACTTGCCTTAAACAATACAGGTTTCATACTGTCAATTATCTCACTAATGCTTTTAGATTTATTTCCTATGAGAGTACATAGGTTCATAGGTTGGTACTAGGCTATAGGCCCTAGAGCCTATACAAGCCTAGCCATAACAATTCCCTGGCTATTTCTTCCCACACTATCTACATGCAAGAGTATTACTGACCTGCCTTGTGTCGCAACCTCTGCAGGCAATAGCCATGGGCCTCCTGGTTCGTGGCCCGCTCACTTGCCGCTGTGAAGGACATAAGTGGAATATTTAGCCATCCTTATTCATAATATACATGAGCTGGCAATTATTACACACATAGTGGAGTGATACTTACACACAGCTGGGACAGCCCCTGCCGTCCTAGCCTCTTGGATCCACTGATCCAAGAAATCCCCCTTATGCCGCTTCAGGTTGGCAAAGTGATGCCTGACCTGCTCACCAGTTTGGGGTATGCCAGTGGCACTGGTGAGGTCAAGGGCGAGATGGTCCCAGCCTTCCGCCTTATACTGGAAACCCTGGTACTGGCCCTGCAGCAGTCTCTGCTCATGGTCTTTGACAAAGAGTCCTGCCATGACTCTGGACTCCTGGATGCCCCAGCACTGTGCCTGGAAGTGCACTCCCTATCCTCTTTCTGCCATGGTGCCTGCAAGGGGAAACTACAACCAGTTATGAGATGTATTCTTGCCTGTTTGGTTTAAGTAGGGCCAAATTCTCGCCCTTTGTCGTGATTGGCCAGTTTTAAAAAGGCTAAGCTATGGGCAAATCTGCTTACCTAAGGTTGGCATTGTTTAAAGGGGTATACCACTGGGCGCATTGAGTTAGCTGGCCTACACACTGCTTATACCAAATAAGCTGGCCTGTGCAATGCTTAGCATTGCTTAATATTTAATTTGCATTATATTTGCTTTTTGGCATTGATTTATTATTCATTACATCTTATATATATTTCTAGTATCCATGATTCATGAGTACGTATACTATATGGGGTCCGTGTGTTTAACTGGGGACTTCAAAACTGTATTACAATTACACCTCATATCTGGGGTTACTGCTGTACTACAGTTCACATATTTATGTTATATAGTGGGTTACAGAACATATGACTGTATACTGATTCCTTTCATATGTTCAGTTTGATTTTACTATAGTAAGGATTTGTTTTGTGATATCTCATTCTTCTGTATTGCTGTGATGGCTTGGTGGTTAACTACTGTGACTATAGTGTATAGGGGCCTGGGTTCAAGACCTGCAAGGCTGTTTATTTTGTTGCTGGCCAGAACAAGGGCCATTGGATACAGAGTGATTAAAGCACTTTTAAGCAGTTGTAAGCAGGTTTGCATGGGTTTGAGCTAGGGTAAGCACTGCTAACCTCCGGTTGATGATGCTTACAGAGTGTTAGCTTCAACAATGCTTAACCTGTGTGCGCATTGCTTACCCCCATACAAATAGGCTTAAGCCTTCTTACTAGTACTTACATATGCTTACTACTGCTTAATAATGCTTACACTTGCTTACTAGTGCTTACTCCGGCTTACAACTGCACTGATTTAGACAGTGATGTCTAATGGTTCTTGTGAAGGTGGTATATTTGGAAGCTCTATGGAGTTATAATTCATTACACATTTTACCTTCCATTTGTATCCATGATTACTGTTTACATATATGCATGAGGCCACATGTGATTATCTGTGGACTTTGCAACATTATGACACTGACACCTCACATCTGCATTTAATGCAGTACTCCAGTTCACAAATATATGTTATTTAGCAGGTTATGCAACTAAAATATTGGTCATAAAGTGATTTGACATGAAGAATGGAATGTGCTGTAGCGGGACTCGAATGGGGAATGCCTGCTCATAAGACGAATGTTCTGCCCACTACACTATTGCTATACTGCTTCATTTGCATATATTGTTCTTGTTATCCTCTTCAGCCATTTAAGCTGCATTAACCGTAGCTAAGTGATGAGCAAATCCGTGCACCTACGGTTAGATTTAATCACATTCATAAAAAAAAGATATGTTTATTTTGTTCGTATTTACTATTGCTGTTGTACACGTGAGGGGATGTTGCTGGGGGTATGTGGACACCTATGAGCGGTCCCTCTCATTCTTTTGGCCTTTCTACTGTTCTTCATTGCGGGGATATGTATATTCTGAGAGCTCTGTTATCAGATACGCCCCATGCACTCTTACACACTCCATGTAAGATTAGGAGCTCAGGCAGCGTGCCTTCATTAATATGCATGGTGTTCTGCCATCCTGCTCCTAAACAACCACTTCCATACAGGACTAAGCTAGTCCTGGACGGAAGATTAGTAAATCCAGGGGAATGTCTTTTATCTATTGCCTTTATACCCTTAAGCCAACATTGATATTCACTTTGTATATAATGTATATATATATATATATATATATATATATATATATATAAGTATATATATATATATATATATATATATAGGTATATACTGCATTTTGTTAGTCTCTATGCATATAATGTCATTTTAAACTAACTAACTAAATAAATGTTTCAACCTAAAAAGCATAATAAATACACTGCCACACAATATCAATGCATCACTGTTCAACACTATGAGTCTAAAAAGCAAATTGACTGTCCCCGAAGCACTTGTACATTTGAAGCATATTTATGTCAGCATTCTAACTGAAACCTGGTTTAAAAGTACAGAATCCACCCCTCAGTACCAAGATCTTGAGCCTACCATGACTCTAGACTTGATGGAAACTATGGTACAGTATTCATGCTTATTAAAACTCATTACCTCAACATAAATTCCCAGAATCCCACAAATTAAAGTTATTGAGATTCAACTCAATCTAAATAAAACCAGTTATCAAATAATAATATGTTCTAAAACCCCTCTGATGACCCATGAAAACCATGCCCATTTCTTACATATATTGGATGAACTTCAAATGCACAAAACCTCCATCATTCTGAGTGACTTTAACTACCTGTTGATAAACTAGATAATGTATATCTTAAATGTAGGCTATGCCCAAATATTCTTTGAATTTGTCAACAAGAAGTACCTGGATCAAGTAGTCATCATGCCCACTCGATGTTAATATGTTCTTGACTTGGCATGTACAAATGTAGTATCAATATGCACTATCCAACTGATGTACCATTCCCTTGTCAAATCTGACCACAAATTGTTAACTTTCTCTTTTAAAATGCCTAAGCCAGCAAATACCCCAGTATTCAAAGACTTCCAATGTACAGACTTCCTAAAATTCTATGATGAAGCCTCAAATTTCACTTCTAACTGTAAGCCTCAAAATGTTGATATGGATATTAGTTATACAAATAAATTCTATCGTCACCTAGAAAACTGTGTAAATCTGTGAGTTCCTAAAAAAATAAAGAAAATGGGAACTGTAAGAGCAAAACAGCCTGGCATTTTACATGTATAAATAAACAATACAGTAAAAGGAAAAACATGATTAAAAACCCACAAATCAATATCAACATCTAAAGGTTATCCCAGGTACTGAAAATGCCATCATAAAACAAAGGTTTTCCATGAACTTAGGCTGCCATCAAAAGCTAACAATAGCAACAAACCCTTCTTTACTTACATGAAGAAGTTATGAGATAACACCCATCTTTGCTCTTAATTAGAGATTACCTACTGTGATTCAATGAATATTGCAAATATATTAGTAAACAAATTCAGTGAAAATTTCACCCAGAGATATCTATATAAAACCTGCAAATATAAAAATATCTCAAACCTGTCATCATCACAAAAAGGAATGCTTGTCAAAGGTACTCTTCAAAGAAAATACATCCCCTTTTTGACCTGATAATTCATCCGATTACCAGCTGAACAGCACTAATTATGCACTGGTAGGCCCACTCTTATAACATTTCTGCCTAGGTTTCCCACCAGCATTGTCCCCAAGATTTGGTGAACACCAGTCATGAGGTCACGTCACAAGGATGGTCCCACCACGGAACCTAAGAATTACAGACCCATTAGCCTAACAAATCTCATCTGCAAGGCCATGGAATAGGTCATAACAGAACAAATAAACTATGGTATAAAAAAATCTTTTAAGGCTTGACCTTAGCAATTTGACTTTGTTAATAGTAGATGATGTGTAATGAATCTGGTACATTTTTGTAAGGGTAATGCAAACTGTGAACAGTGGTCACACTGTCCATATAGCATACTTTGACCACTCTTAGGCATTTAATACCATAGTACATGTTAACATTATCAATAAGCTAAATGTGCACCAAATAGGCCCCTATGTAATTAGACAGATAGCTAATTGGCTGTGAGAGAGAACCCACACTCTGATGGTGGCAGATGCATTCTCAGAGATCATGAAGGTAACCAGTGTTGTACCAAATGGATCAATTCTTAGACCTCTGCTTCTTGGCATTTACTTCTCTGATCTCCAAATTAAAACTGGGAAACATTGGTTTACCATGTTTGCAGATGACTGGGTCTTATACTGAAATTCCCTTCTGATATGCAGAATCTAAAAAGAAAACTTACACATGTCAGTAGCTGGTGCTCTGAAAGTGGGATAAAACTAAACTCTAAAAAATGCAATGTTGTTGCATTTGGTAAACAAACCAAACGTCCTCTCCTTTGATCATTGTGTTGCAACAGTGCTCAGGAAATCTTTCTATTTATATTTTGCACTGATCAGGTCCATCTTCAAATAAAATGCTCCTTTTGGGATGCATTTTACGTACCTTATTAAGCAGTTTAATAGACTACAAATATTCCTGACAAAAAAGATCACAGGTGTAAAGCACCTGTACTACCAAGAGAGGCTGGAGGCCTTGTCCCTGTACATAGTTTCCTACACACTCTTCAGGGATGATCTGTGCCTTGCCTTCATTGCTCTTAGGGATCCAGCAGTCCAATGCCTCTTATTTCTCTTCAAATCAAACAGTCCAGCAAACACTATAACTAGAAATCTGAACCTGTATCAACAAATAAACAAATTAGTGTGGAGAGACTGATTTGACACACAATGACTACTGATTATCTGATAGCCGTACTTTCCAGATCAAACAATATGATACACTATTATCCTTTAAAAAATAATTCATAGGGTATTCATAAATTCACTCTTGGCATGACCAGTCAGGGCTAAGGGTTGGTACTGGCAAAGAAGAAATACCCACACAGCTCGTTGTCATGTACATTCTATGATTCTATGATTTTATATTCATGTTCTCCTTCTCTACCATCGCTTCTCTTACAGCCACTGTCCTTTCTACATGAATGTCTCTTTCTCACTCCCCTTTCTACCAGGGAATTTTTTAACAGCCGCCCCTTATAACTGACAAATTGCTGCCACTACATATTCTTCTCATTCTACACATCTAGCAACCCTGCCTTAGCCTCCACCAGCCTCTACCAGACCTAAGTTTGACTTTAAGTGGAAGACTGACGATCTGCAACATTAGCATACTGCTATTGGTAATATTTTTGTTATTCACTAACTTTATTTTTCTCCCATTACACCTATGTTCATTGCACATCCAGGGTCAGATGTAAAATGGGGACAAGCTGACATATCATCCTGCCTCCACAGTGACTCAGTCAATGACTCCATATACTCCCCCTTAAGGACAACAACCAGCCCAATGCACATCCTTAGCATGTATCAGGGACTGACTATGAGATCTGCCAAAGTGAAGTTGCCCCCTCACCCCCAGGAGGCACATACTCAGCCTTACCTGCCAGTTATTCATACACCCAAGCTGGTAATAGAACTCATATCATCTTAGTCCATACTCAGGACTTTATTCATCTAAACTACAGTGCTGGCTAGGATTTTTTCTTTCAAAAACATCAGTATATATATTCACTGCATCAATATGTGAGTGGGAAACATGTAAAAAATACTTTAAGATCACTCAGAAAATGTTCTAGATCTAAGACATTATTTTGCATGCCTTCCATTTTAACATTGCACTGAGCAGGCTATAACTGTATAATGTTTTGATACAGAACTGTGGAGAAATACTCAATCCCTTTCAGAAGGAGTCCCCTTTGAAACATTGACTATCTTACCATACACTCTTTCACATGATCGGAGTGAAACAAAACTATATGATACCATGGTCAGTCTGTTTCTCCCCTCTGTCTTCTAACTCTGTATGCCTATTCCACCTGGTAGTCCAGTTCCAATCTTTTCCCAATGAGACACCTAAGTTACCACCTTCCACTTACTGTACTACATCCTTTCCCTCCACTACTTCCTTCAGGCCAATAATGTTGAAAAGCTGCTGGTGCACTCATTTTGTCTGACTCCTTCCTTGTAGAAAGTGTATTTATGTAAGCAGGATTCTCAACTACTTTTTATTGTTTGTATTTAACAGAGCTTTATGAAATGCTGCTTCATTTTCAACAAAAAGCAGGAACATCTGTACCAATACCGTTTTGGTCCTCACAATTGGCATCTGTTGACAGATCATCCCAAATCCAACATGAAAAAATCCAGTTTCTTAAAATGCAGTCAGTGTTGTCTTCCATAGCAGCTGATGAATTTTAAACTCCATATTGGAAAATAATGTTTCACTTTTACTACTACAGCACATGTTTAAGACTCTTAGGGTACATAAAAGGTAACTAATATTCAATGATTCAGCAGTACTTGGAGATAAGCACTGTGCACAAACCCATGCTTGTTACTGAGAAGACGTGGGCCAATGTAAAACTAGTCGCTCTTTTAACTTTTTATATGTATGAAGTTGTTGTATTTCGGCTTTTCCCAGTAACGGGTCGCCACAGCGGAACTCCGGTCTGCTAATGATTGGCAGTAGATTTTCATGAACGCTAAGGTGCCAGCTCGACGTCCAACCTTCAACGAAGGCATGCCCATTTACGCATGTCTTTCATATGCCCATACAACTGTGGGGAGGACATGCAGACTCCACACAGAAGGCAATCCCCGCACTCTAGCCGAGAATCGAATGGGAGAACCTCTTGCTGTGAGGCAACAACGCTACCGCTGCACCACCTTGGATTAAATGTATGAAGTACAAATAAAATTTGTTCCTGGTTTAGGGTCTTTGCATTCATATTATTTTTGGCTTTGTAACTGATTCTTGAACAACAACACTGAGAGCTATGCCATCACCAGAATCCTATATAATAGTATAAATTTATTGAACAATTTAAAACAATTAAAAACATCATCAGAAATATAGTAGAAGACTTCCTGGAATACTCCTAATTCAAAAACATTAAAGTGACAACATAAGGTCCAGAATTCAGAAAAATCTCTTATGTGGGTAACAGAGCTGCAGCTGATTTATCCAGTGCCAGGTGACAATTCCAATCCCCTCTCTCGAGTGCCTGGTCCAATTGTGTGGTCCTCAATTCAAGGAGCACAAAAAAACCCCTCCATTGCTCCATTCTCTGAGCTGGCAGGTACCTCTACAGCTTGCTACAGTGAAATGCCTCCAGCATTAGATGACTTTAGGAAAAAACACAGAAAACCATAATGTCACACCCTGCTTGTTATAGGAAATTATTGTTTATGTGATTTCTAAGTGTGCACCAGCAATGATTCACTTATGTTCAGAGATTTCTACTTTCTTCAAGTTGGGGGAGGTACAAAGAGACATGAGCACCCTGCAAAACAATGCTTCAGATTAGTTTTCTTTTCTGGCCTTCTGTGTTTGTTTTTCAGCATTTTGAATCATCAGTGTTATGCAAGTGGATGATTCATAGTAGAATTGACGTGGTACTTTTTACCCTGTTACCTGAGCCTAATCACTAGGTCCTTTGTGGCCCTGCTCAATTAGAGAAGCAAAAAAAGGTGATTGTTTTTTAAAAAAAATGAACAAAACTGCTTGCTACATTTGTACAAATTATATCACACACAAAGTGCTAAAGGAAGCAATTTGCTTTAGCCATGACTGCAACAGTAGATTTTTGTAACTGCAGTAAGAAATGCCAGTATGGAAATGAATATGTGTATCTACCTTGAAATACATAGACATAGACATAGATATAGATATATATATATATATATATATATATATATATATATATATATATATATATATATATATACATATACATGTACATCTATATCATATGAGCGAATCGCACAAATTACGAACGCTCATATTATCAAACGTACCGGACCTCGAACTTCCTATTGTGGGGGGCTGTGCCCCCCACTAAATATATATTCCAACTCCAAGATCGCACTACAGTGAGGAAAGGGCAAATATCCTATTCTTCACTGTACTGCAATCTCAGAAAAAGCACTTCAAGGTCCAATATTATGATTGTTCACAATTTGTGCGATTTGCTCATATGATAAAGGCCCGTACATATACATATACATATAAATATACATATACATGGCTTACATTCCTTGGGTTGAATATTTTTTGTCAACCAGTGTAAAGTTTATTTGAATGATCCAAAATGAGATGATTGCAAATACTGTCTTTTTAAATAAATGTAAGATTGCTGATTCCTGTTTTAATGATAAATGTCTTGTGTGTGTGTGTGTGTGTGTGTGTGTGTGTGTGTGTGTGTGTGTGTGTGTGTGTGTGTGTGTGTGTGTGTGTGTGTATTTTTTATGAGAGTGATAAGATTTTAGACAGTAAAACACTTTATTCTTGCCCAGACTTTCATCTTCCATCTGATGCCATTGCATGGTCATTCTGTTTTAAAACAAAAATAAAACCTGCAGGATATTAAAGAAGTTATGTATGTTCTTACACTTAAACTAGCTACATGCCTTGCAGCATTTTAATGTATTGAACACATTAATGTTCTCTATCCATATTAGTATTATTAGTATTACTACTATTATTATCATTATTATTATTATTATATTAGGATGATATAACTTTGTCAGAGTGTCTTTTCTTGAAGTATTGATGTTGAAATGTTCCTTCCCCCTAAGAATTAAACTTTTAATTGATTCTACACTCTTAACACTAAATGCCAGAAAGAATCTGAGCTATCTTTTAATGAGTGATTAGGACTTTCATGAGACTTCCTTTCATAATGACTTTGCTACTAATTTTGTTGATAACAATGAAACATAAAATACTCAAGATGAGCATTATGCATAGTACAGCGAATATAATGCTGTGTACCTAAATTATAAGAAGTCCTTCTATAGTGATCTTCCTGGAAAACAAAGCTGATTAAAAGCAGCAGAAGTACCTACTATAATAGGAACATTGATTCAATTAAGTGTAAATATGACAGGCAAGCATCTGCATGTGTTATCTGAAAAGGCAAAGGTCACTAATATGTTTACCAGAAAATGAGAATGTTTTAATAACTAAAATGTCAAAAAAACATACCCCAGGTTGTATAAAGCTTGCGCCAGGTGCAGGCATATCATCCGCGTTCTAACACCAAATATAGTCGCTGAGCGATTAAGGTAAGAGCTGCTCCCACATGTACTACCTGCGTACGCTACGCCTGCACAACTCCCGGGCCCTGTATGCTAATTACCCCATGTGCAGCAGTGTAGTATGCAAATGAACGTATGTAGTGATCCTTGAAGTGGTGCAGGCATAGTGTAAGCATGCAGAAATGTAAACCATAGAAAACGGTTTACATTTTTGCAAACATAAAATCGGAGCCATGACAGCCGACCAAACACATGTATTTTATTGTTAATATATGCCAATGGCTAAATATAGCCATTGGCATAAAAAAAATGTACAAAATATAAAATGAACATTTAATATATATAGTCGCACTATAACGACATGGAAGCGCAGGGCAGCAGCGCACAAAGGGGATTGCAAGGAAAATATAAAAATATAGAATAAAACTGCAATGTAACACATATCACAATTTCCCCATAATAATCAATGGCAGGCATGCTACACCATACTATGGCGCAAGGGTTGCTAAGGGGCTGTGACAGTGTTATGCACGGTAGCTAGGAATTAGTAGGCAATGCCATGCAAATGAGAGGAGTAATAGTGAATCACAGATTCCTCGCTGGTGTAAGGATGCACCTCACAGTGTAGCGTTATAACATGGAGGTGTGCCCTTCAGATAAAGATGACATCAAGAGAGGGTTGTGTCACCACTGCTGTAAGCACATTGGAGCATTGCTAAACTGGTTTGCCCCTCGCTAGGAAAAGCTGCAGGATAGGGGTGTGTTGAACTGGCCATAGCTTTGCTTAGCTGAGAGCACACAAGGTAACCGAGTATGCATGTGAACGGAGATGAAAACACATGTAAACCCGGTAAATGGGTTTGTGCGGCACGCACTGCAGCTGAAACAAGAAGGGTATAGGAAAGAAATAAGGAAATGCTGCAGCAGGGAAATTGGAGTACAAATGACCAATTAACACCTAGGAGCCTACAGTGGGCCATTGACAATAGCTAACAAGGCTGCAAGCAGCTACCTGCAGAAAAGGAAAGGGAAGGGGCTGTACTGCAAAGAAAACAGTAAAGTGTCAAAACAGAACAAAGCCGATTTACAGTATATCAGAGACAAGACACATTTTGCCATGACTGGGTAGGTAAAGTACAAAACAACAGAAGAAACAGTAAACTCAAAATCAACTGGTGTCACGAACAGGATGCACAAAGAAAATGTAATAATCCGATGGAAAGACAAAACTATTGCTTTATTCGACCGTACACAACATTAAGCGCTTTCATCCACAAAAATTGGACTTCAAAGTACAAAACAAGAAAGACGGCAGGTGGATACATGCCTGATAATGGGAGGGGATCCAGGTTTAAAAGTGAATTAAAGGGCAACAGATTAATCAAGGCAGGCAAGCATATCTCCACAGTAAAGGCCCTGCACTTGCAGTACTCATTGTAAAACCCATAATTAAGACATGCTGCAGCTGGAATAGCTCATACACACCCACTGACATCAGCAGCATCCATAGCACAATAGTATAAAGTGTGAAAGCACCTCACACACATTTGTGTATTCCCATACACTCTGCACCAGTGGTGTATACAGATGGGAAACTTTTAGTATATACATGTTAGGGGCTGCCATAGCTTTGATCCACCAGCATGTGTTGGAGACTGAAGGTGGTGTGGAGGATGATGCACATGACCACCTCAGGAACAAGAGGAGGAGGAGAGTGTTCAGACCCAGGGTAACCTACCAGGGGCTACATGATCTGGAGATAGTAGAGCATTACAGGGTAGACAGGGACATCTAACAGCAACTTGTGGAGTTGTGCTGGCCATGGCTCAGAGCCAGAACAAACAGAGGGGAACCCATCCCAGTGGATACGAAGGTATGTGTAAGCCTGAGAATACTAGCTACAGGTACCTTTCAAAGACCAATTGGGGATATCATGGGGATCTCACAGGCATCAGCATCCAGGGTACTACACCAGTTCCTGGACTCCATGTTACCACATGCCATTGAGGACATATACTTTCCCCGAACTGGAGGAGTTGGGCAGCAATATGTGTCTCTTCCACGGTGTGGCATAATACCCGGAGGTACTGGGTGCAATAGACTGCATGCACATACACATCAAGTCACCACCCAGTGAGCAGGGTAGGCGCTACATAAACCACAAGTGATACTCCTTCATCAACTGTCAGGTTGTGTGCAATGCCCAGGGCATTATCATGAATGTGTGTGCTGGCAGCCCTGAAAGCTATCACAACTCTCACATCTGGCATGCCTCACAGCTGTATCAGTTATTTACAAGGGGGTCTTACCAAATGGCCACCTGGTGGGGGATGCTGGCTATGCAGTGGAACCGTGGATGATGACTCCCATCAGAAATGCACACACACCCATGCAGGAATGTCATAATGAGGCACACGAACAAACCCAAATCATCATAGAGCGTGTGTTTGGGATGCTGAAATCACAGTTCCGTTTGCTTGGACATATCTGGTTGAGCCTTGCAGTACTCTCCAGGCACGTGTGCCCACATCTTCATAGTATTTGCCATGCTACACAATATGATCCTATGGAAACATCTGCAGCAGGGACAGAATGGTGAAGGCCCTCACAGCCCACCACCATTGCCAAGGGCCCCACAGGCACATATGTACACGAACACCATGAGCCATCCCCAGTAGGCAGACAGAGGCATGCCCTGTATGCCCATGTCTTGGCATGGATGGAACGTATAGCACACACACTGACAGTGTGTGCACCTAGGGACTGATACCTTTCTCCACCTGCGCACACAGTAAAATGGATGACACACACAAGATTACCTGTAAATTGTCATGTATAGGCAGTCTACTGTGTGCATCCAACATAGGCAGCCCTTAACTATTGCACACACAACTGTCACTGGCACAAGGTAAGTCAACACCTGAACAGTAAATTATAGGTTCATAGGTTCATACTAGGCTATCTGCCCTGGGGCAATTATAAGCCTAGCCCGATTCTGTATGGCTTACGCCACCCCTTGATTTGAGTATACTGTGCCCTTTTTAAGGTTTAGTTTACTGTCCCTCTGTCTAATAGTTGCACGGGAGTAATCCCTGGGACAAACCTACGATCCCCCATCCACCTATCGAGATTCTTCTTGAAGAGATTCAGTGAGGTGCTCTGCCTCACATGAACTGGAATTTTATTCCAGAGCAAAGGAAGCCTCTGGGTTATGAACCTGTCCCTCCAGCAAGTTCTATTTATTTCTGCGCTGAGGTTCAAGTCCCTCGAGCATGTGACTCTAAGGGATTTAGATTTACTGAGGTGGAGCATGTCCATTAATTCTGGATTTGACATAGCTTTGTATGTCAGGCATAGATCGCCTTGAAGTAGGCGGTATGCAACTGAGTAGAGCTTGAGTTTTTTTAACCGAGCAGCATATGGCATCTGTTTGAGACCCTTGATCCTCTTGGTGAGATACTTTTGGGGTCTCTCTAATTGCTGCAGGTGTCGGGTAAGGTACATCCCATAAGGGGCATTGTATTCTATGATGGGCCTGATGAGGGATGAATAAAGGGGCACGATTACCTCTCTTGATCTAGATGTGAAACCCTTCATGATGAGGTGGGATATGTAGAAGGTCTTTCAAACCACTTTGGCAATGTGGTTTTCAAAGGCGAGATTGCTATCAACTTGGGTCCCCAGGTCCCTAATAACTTTCTCTGTACTTAATGGGTTTCCGCCTATGTGGTAATTTGTGGGCACATTGTTTTTGCCAAAGGGTATGACTATACATTTTTTGGCATTTAGCTTTAAACCATGGTGCTGGCACCAGTTATCTGTTTCTGTGAGACCTTTTTGAAGGATGTTTGTGTCAGCTGGAGAGTCGATTATGGCACCCAGTTTGCAGTCGTCTGCAAACTTGGTGAGCCATAGTCCTTCCACGTTTGCCTGTACCTCGGAAAAGTATATAACGAACAAGAGTGGTCCCAGGACAGAACCCTGTGGGACACCACTTGTGACCGGTTTCGAGTCTGACATGGCTCCAGCAACTCTCACTCTGTGGGTTATGTCTTTGAGCCAGTTTGCGACCCATCTTGTGACATAGTGGTTTATATTTAAGCTGGATAGCTTATCTATGATGCCCGAGTGGGGTATTGTGTCAAATGCCTTTGCAAGGTCCAGATAGGCTGTGTGGACTACCTTCCCTTCATCTATGGCTTTGGTGACTGTTTCGAAGAAGTCAACCAGGTTCAAAAGTCAGGATCTGCCCTTGACAAAGCCGAACTGGGTAGGATCTAGTGTCTGTAGGTCCCCAATGCCCTTGTTTATGAGCTCCATGATGATCCTTTCCATAGCCTTG
The DNA here is from genome assembly GCF_019279795.1 of Protopterus annectens. Classification (NCBI taxonomy): domain Eukaryota; kingdom Metazoa; phylum Chordata; order Ceratodontiformes; family Protopteridae; genus Protopterus; species Protopterus annectens. Next base: position 992,593,008 of record NC_056725.1, read on the forward strand.
CAGACTAAGCTAGTGAGGCTTATGGGGTGATAGTTTCCAGGGTCCGTAGAGGCTCCACCTTTGTGGAGTGGGACCACTGTTGCTGTACGCCATTCTGTGGGCACATATCCTGTAGTGAGGCTGAGATTGTATAGCTGTTTTATATGAGGGATTAGTTCCTCTTGGAGTTCATGTAGGACGCAACCTGGGACGCCATCTGGTCCCATGGAAGCAGTGTTTTTTGCTTTGGAGAGGGCAGCCTTCACCTGAGCATCAGAGATGTTTGGGAGGCAGCCCTCTGCCGGGATAGATACTTGCTCTTTTGAGGGGGAGGGGGTGGAGAAGTTTGCACTGAACCTGTCTGCCAGGATATTGGCGATGTCTGTGGGGTCAGTGTATTTTTTGTCATTTAGAATCGACTCAGAACAAGTCTGGGAGTTGCATCCCAGGTTCCTAACATAACTGAAAAAAGCCTTATGATTGTCTTTGGTGTCCTGTGCAATTTTTCTCTCGAAGCTGGCCTTGGAGGATTTTATGAGGGATCGTACTTTTTTGCTAGTACTGATCAGAGATGCCTTCCCTATTAGGGATTTTGCTCTATCATGTAGTAGCTTCCTCCTTCTGTTGTACAGTTTATTTATGGCAGGGGTCTGCCAGACTGGATGCCTGCCTTTGGATGATTGGGTCTTGGTTTTTGTTTCAGATAGCATGATCCATGCATTCCTGGAGATGTCTGTAGAATGCGTTTATATAGGATTCTGCAGTTTGGGCCGTAGTTTCCACTGGCCCTGGGGCCTTGAAGGATTCCACTTCAGTTTTGAGAAGTGAGAAGTTTGCTTTTGAGAAGTTTTTCACTGTGGTTTTCTGGGCTGGGGGTCGGGTCGGGATGTGGACATCTAGTGAAATTAATTTATGGTCTGATCTTACCAATGAGGGATATACTTCTGGTGTGGAGCATAGAGTCCCCATGTTGGTAATGATCAGGTCTAGTATGTTGTCCCCTCTTGTGGGAGTGGTGACTAGTTGTTCCATAGCATTTGAGTTTATAATTTCCAGAAACCTTTGGGCTAAGGTGCTGGGGCTTGAGTAATGCTCCCAGTCAATGTTTGGGTAGTTGAAGTCACCCAATATAATGGTGTTTGGAGAGATCTTCATGTTCTCCAATGTTTTCAGGAAAGCCGAGTGGGATTCCTGACTTTAAGAGGGTGGTCTGTAGGATGCTATAAACTGAAAAGCAGTCTTGCCCACTGTTAGTTGCACATGGATGGTCTCCGATACTTCGTGCAGTGCCACTAACCTGGAGGTGTGGGTATCCTTGATAAATACGGAAACTCCCCCTCCTTTTGTGGTTCGGTCCGAGTTTTGGGGCCGAAAAGCATGATATGAGGTATAGACTGGTAGTGCTGGGGTGCTCTCTGGAGCCTTGAACCAGGTTTCTGTTACTGCACAGATATCGATGTTCTCCATACTGAGGAGAGCTTGAGTGTGCATCTTGAGGTTAAGACTTCTGGCGTTAAGCAGCATTACCCTTAGTTTCTTGTTCCTTGTGCTGTCTATGGGGGTGGGTTTGACTTTTGAGCCTTGCCTAAAAAAGGCATTATGGGGGTGGCAAGAGCCTTTGCCAATATCCGAAAGCCCAGTGGTGACAGGTGCAAGCCGTCCCTACCGAAGCAACGTGGCTTCTCAAGCATGTCATCCCAGGCTGACAAACACTGGATCCCCTTTGAATGACACCAAAATTTTAGCCAATTGTTAAAATCGATAATTTTGTCTTTGTACTGTGGCATCATTCTAGGTGAGGGTAAGATGCTGCTCAAGGTCAGGGTCATGCCAGCCTGGGCTACATGATCAGAGAGCTTCTCTATGTCTCTTTTCATGTAGTCCAGGGAGGTACATCTCAGGTCATTCACACCAGCATGTACAATGACTGAGTCATATTTGTATTTGCTTTCGAGTAACCTGAGTGCTTGCGTTATGTGGCGGATCCTAGCACCCGACAGGCAGCTCACCGTGACCTTCTCTTTATTTAGCCGGGTGAGCGGGACGTCAGTGTGTCTGACAGTAGAGTCACCTATTACAAGAGTATCAGGTGTGTTATTCAGCCTTAAGGGCTGTGGCTGCTTGGCACACTGACTTTGTGGGCTATGTGTTGTGCGTGTTTTATTTTGAGGTAGTGTTTGCTTGGATGTCTGCTTTGGAGGTCCCTCTTGCTTAGGTAGATTTTTATTTAGAGCCTCCGAGTATGTTTTTGTGTATTTATGTGTTTGGTTCGCTGATGTGGTGGGACTATGTGATACTGGAATTGTGTTGTGTGAGGTTACCTTCTCCTCCAGACTGGTTACACCAGTTTTGAGATGAGAGCTCAGCCTCCAGTTTGGCTAAATAGTTGCATCTCTCACATATATTTGAACCTGTTTGGAGGAGGAGAGGGTTGTCCGTGTACATGAGACAGTTGTAACATTGCCTCAAAATTCCCATATTCACCAGCTGGACTGGAGAGGAAACCATTGACTGACCTTTGGACATGCTAGAGTAATACAGGGAAACTGAATTTAAGACGGACCAATAGAGGACAGGGTAATCATAGAGAGTATAAGAGTAAGTAGTGCTTATGGTTTAATAGTTCTAACTTGTAGGATTACTTAATTGGACCAGTGAAGGGCCTTAGAATGAGAATATGGTGTTTAAATTGAGAGATAGAGCAGTTCTAAGGGAAAAAGTGAAGAGCAGACTTTGTGGAGCCAGGAATAGTTTAAACCCAATTAAGATATCAGCATATGCTGATACTATATGTTTAGGTTCATAGGTAGGTATTTGGCCAACTGCCAGAGGACATTCGTAAACCCAACCAAAATGTGTCAGCTTTTGCCACCCCATTGATTTATTAACTGTCCCTCTGTGGAGCAGAGCCAATGGCGGGATCGCTGGGGGTGCATCTACTGTTCCTCATCCACACTTCAAGGTTTCTCTTGCAGAGTGTTTGTGAGGGGCTCTGTATAATGTAGTTAGGGATGTTGTTCCAAAGTATGGGGAGTGTCTGTGACAGGAATCCATCCCTCCAGCATCTTCCAGTTATTGCTGTGGCAAGGTTCAGCTCACTGCAGTGTGCGGCTCACTGTGAGATGGAGTCCCATAGGTGGAGCATATCCATTAAGCCTGAGTTCAACATGGATGTGTTGGACAGCAGAGATTATCTCTGGGTAAACGAGATGCCACTGAGTAAAGCAGGTGTTTATTCAGTCTGGCTGCAAAGGGCATATGTTGGAGGCTAGTAATCCCCTTGGCGAGGTACATTTGTGGACCTCCCAGCTTTTGGCAGTGTCTTCTGAAGTACATCCCAAATGGGTTATTATACCCTATGATGGGACTGACGAGTAATGAGCAAAGGGGCACTATAATCTCGGTATGTCTAGATGGGAACCCTTTAGTAATCAGATGGCCTACATAGAAGGATGTCCTAACTACTTTGGAGACATAATTGTCAAAGGGGAGATCACTATCTACCTTAGTCCCCAGATACCCCATTACCTCGTCTGTATTAAAGTGGCTGCCACTTATGTGTTAATATGTGGGTGCTTAATATTCCACAATGGAATGACCATGCAGTTAGCGGCACTTGGCTGGAGGCCATGATGTTGACACCCTGTGTTGGTCTCTGTGAGGCCCCTTGAGGGATGTCTGTGTCAGCTGGACTATCAATCATGGCTCCCAGTTCGCAGTCAATGCCAAACATGGTCTGCCATAGTCCACCTGTGTTTGCCTGTACCTCTGAGAAGTATATGCCAAACAGTAGGGCTCCCAGGACTGAGTCCTGTGGGACACCAGTCATGATTGGTCGAGAGTTGGATCTGGAGACCACTAGTCGTACCATGTGGGTTCTGTGTGTAAGCCTGTTGGCAATCCAACCTGTGATGTATGGGTGTATGTACAGGCTGGTGTGTTTATCAATAATACCTAAGTGGGGCATGGTGTCAAAAGCCTTGGCGAGGTCCAGGTAGTATGTGTAAACAACCTCTCCCATCATCTAATGTCTTGGTGACTGTATGTAAGACGTCAAACAGGTTCAGTATGCATGAACTGCACTCAACCAAGCTGACCTGGGTTGGGTTACGTGTTCGGAAGGTACCAATGTCTTGGTTAGTGAGTGCCATGAGGAAGCAATCCATACCATTGCAGACCAGGCTAGTCAGGCTTATGGGGTGGTAGTTACCATGGTCAGTTGTGATTCCACCTTGATGGAGTGGAATAACCGTTGCCACATGCCATTGTATGGGCATGTAGCCTGTGGAGAGGCTTAGGTTGGAAAGCTTAATTAGGTGGGGGGTCAGGTTGTCTTGTACAGTTTGCAAGATACAGTCTGGGACAACATCTGCCTCCATTGACACTGTGAACTGCTGTTAGAGAGGGCCATTTCCACCTGTGTGCCTCTGATGTGCGGGATACTGTACCATTCGGGTAGTGTTGTGGGCTCTTTAGGGGGTGAAGTATGCACTGAATGTATCTGCAAGGATGTTGGCGATATCAGTAGGGTCAGCATATTTTGTGCTATATTTCACCGACACAGTGCAAATCTGTGTGTCACCACTTAGATCCTTGACATAGCCAAGGAAGGCTTTGTGGTTGTCTTTCGAATCCTTGCCTATTTTCCTGCTGATGTTAGTCTTGGATGATGTCAAGAGGGACCTACGTATCATACTAACAGTGGTCATGGATGTCTGCCCTTCATGGGATTTGCTGTTTGTCTGGAACACTGTCCTACTTCTGTAGTATAGCCTGTTTATTGCAGAGGTCCACCAGACTGGTGTCCTTGTCTAGGAGGAGTGAGTCTTGGATTACCAGTGATGGCACGATCCATGAATTCATGTAGGTGCATATAGATTGCATTTGTAAATCTGTCTGTATCTTGAGCAGTGTTTCCCCTTAGCGTGGTGGCTGTGAAACCCCCCCACCCCAGTCACTAGTAGTGTAAATTTAGCTGTAGGAAAAGTATACACTGTGGTATCCGTGAGTGGGGAGATGCTTGGGTGTGGAAACAGTGAATAGTCCATAGTCAGATCTAACCAGTGACCGTTAACCTCCACAGTGGTGCACCTGTTGCCCATGTTGGTGATGACCACTTCTAGTATGTTTCCACCCCTCATTAGGGAGGTTACCACCTGATACAGGGCATATGAGGTGATAAATTCCAGGAAAGCTGGGCCTGGAAGTGAGTACTAGAGTAAGTTTTCCAGTTAATGGTATGATAGTTGACATCAACCAATGCCAGGGTGTGCGTTAGGACTGTCATGTTCTCCACTTTCTCCAGGTAGGTGGAGTGGTGGTCCTGGGTCATGGAGGGTGATCCATTGCAGGCCACAGTTTACATTGCAGTTGTGGCTGATGTTAGCTGCACATGGATGATCTCAGAGGTATTATGCTGCCCCGTTAACCTGGAGGTGTAAGTATCCCTGATGAATATGGATACACCCCCTCCATGCATGTCTGTGTCAGTCCATGTTCTGTGGCTGAAATGTGTGGTATGGGTTGTAGACTAGTAGTGCTGGTGTGCTCTCAGGAGCCTTAAGACAGATCTCAGTTACTGCACAGATGTTGACATTGTCCATCCTGAGGAGTGCTGTGAGTGCATACGTGCTGTGATCACAACCCCTGCTGTTGAGTAGCATAACCCTCATTGATTCTGCTATTGTGCCATTTATGGATCTGGTATTCACCTTTGAGACTATCCTAAATAAGGCACCATGGGGGCGCCAATAGCCTTGGCCAGTATTCCAAAGCCTAAGGCTGACACATAGGCCGGTATGGTATTGCTACATGCATGTTTCCCATCTGTGCTTATTTTTCATCTCTCCTGTAGGTAACCTACTGGTAAGCAATAGTAAGCCTTAAACTTATACAAGTCTTCTAGCTTCCAAGATAGGCTTTTGGAGTGACTAAGTATCTGTGTTCTGTATCTTCTTGCTGTACTTAACTGTTTCCTGACTCCATGGTGATTTCTCACTGTATATTGTGTTCTGAAAGTCTGTTTATTCATATATTATGGCTGTGATGGCCTGCACTTTAGAGGTTCACAGATAGCCTACTACCTATCTGCCCAAGGGCAATTAGAAGCACAGCTACAGTGTGTTGGCTTTCTCCGCACCATTGATGAAGTAACTGAGCCTCTGTCAAGCATAGCCAATGAAGCAATTCCAGGCAGAGTTGCTGGAAGCTGTTGAAGACTGGGGTGGTGGACGGTGATAGGGGCACTTAGTGATCTAAAGAGGGCATGTTATTGTGACAATTCAACACCATTCAATTTCCCCAACAGGTCTCGCAGCTATCAAACTGGACAGGCTCCCCCACCACCTGGCTGTAAGGTTCTGGGACAAATGATCCCAGGGGTGTATATTCTGTTACCCATTCACACAACAAGGTTTCCCTTGAAGTGTGTCAGTGAGGGGCTATGCCTAATGTAGTTAGGAATGTAATGTATTGTCTCACAGTACATTTGTTATATGTTGTTATTTCAAGAGTAAGTGAAGCTCAGTGGGTTTGGGGGCCTCCGCCCTTTGCTTAGTCTAGCTTACACATAGAAATCATCTAAATAGGAAATAGGTGGAAGTAATGTTAATGTCAACAGTGTAATGGTTACAGCATATGCATAGTATCTGTGCATTCGAGGTCCAAATCCCATTAAAGGCAGGGATGTTTATCATGTTCAAAAGTATACCTTAACCACAGCTTGCATATATAGGTAGTAATCGTCTGTATAATAAACATTCAAAACACCCATATAAACCCGTGTGTGCTGGAGAGTAAAGTCAACAGAAAATGTAATGTTATGTAAGCACATAGTGAGATGTTACTTCACTGACATGTATATATCCTGAGTAGTTAGCGGATGTGGCCGTGTTTGCGCGCACAAGTTATACGTTACAAAGTTTGTTTAACTGTGTTTAACTGCTGCTATAATGTCAAACAAACACTTTTAAACATGCTTAAAACTGCTTAAATGAGACTTATTATGAAGTAACAAGCATATTTAAAGCATTGGAGGTGTTGAAACCTGGACCATGCACACTATATTCATGGGACTTACCACTAAGCCATCTGAGGTGTATACATGCTTCATGGTCTTGAGACTACATCTTATTCCATATGCATTCCACTGTAATGATCACAAATGAGACAGTCACCTTATGTACATATGTACAGTACATTGTAAAGTACTGTAGTTTGTGAACCAGCACATTCAAGTCTGCATATGTATTACTGTTACAAATTAATATGAAATATATATATATATATATATATATATATATATATATATATATATATATATATATATATGTGTGTATACATGTCACTGATGTCTGCACACACACACACACACACATATATATGAATATATATATATATATATATATATATATATATATATATATGTATATATTATACTGTTACATCAATAGCCATATATATAAACATCTATGAACACACTTCGTGACACAGAAGCACTCCAAAGGAATTGAAGTGCACACAAAACACATGCAGCGCTGGTATTATAACTATTAATATTAACCTGTTTCACCATAGAAGGGATAATTGTTTTGTATGTGAAGACTGGGGTGGGGGAGGAATGATGGGTAATAAAATCATGTATCAAGGAGGGCCAGGGTCGGATGTTCAACAAGTGAACTGGGGGGGGGGGGGTATATGGAGTATGGGGACAATATAAAAAGGACACAAAGCAAGAACCTTTCTCATTCATAATGCACCCTGTCATGTTACATTGCAACACCTAATTTCACAAACATATGAACATTAACATGTATCAGACATATATACACCAACTGGCTGTCACATTTGTTTTCAGTAGTGAGGAATACTTGCAGTAAAATGTATATTCTAAACAGCATAACATTTGTACATATCTCAGATGCCTTAGTGGTAAAGTCAGTTACTGTGGTGTTCATGGTCCCAGGTTCAAAGGCTAATTTATTTTGAGGGTGAGAATAAGGGCTGTTGGATGCAGGTGGACTAAAGCACTCTTAAGCAGTTGTATGCAGGTTTCCAGAGGTTTGCCCGACAGTAAGCGGTGCTGAAACACAGTAAACGGAGAAGCTCTTCACAGGTTTAACCTTTGCTTAATGTTGAGCAGACCATGGGCAAACCTGCTTACAACCACTTAAATGTGCGTTATTCACAATTTCCCTACCAGTGCCTACTCTGAGAGGTAAAATAATAACACCTTCCAGGATTAGAACCCGCAACCATGTACTCCATCCTCAGAGTAACGTACCCAATGAAAGGTGTATGCTCATATATATATATATATATATATATATATATATATATATATATATATATATATATATATATATATATATATGGTTCCCTATCAGAAGCCTGAAACACTATAAGCTTGAAAATCAAAATCCTGAAACCAAAAGCCTGAAAATTCAAAATCCGAAAACCAAATCCTGAAACTCAAAATCCTGAAAACACAAAATGGACATACTGACGTCATTGTGGCTTTGCTATTGTTAGCCCTGTGGTGTTAGGTCATGCGTTGGGTTCAGGTGAGTGTGCGGTTGGTTTTATGTTAGGGTTAGGGCGGTTTAAGGGAGTTAGGGTTAGGGCGCAGGTTAGGCATGTATGCAATAGTGACAAATATTGGGGTTGAGGCGGTTTAAGTGAGTTAGGGTTAGGGTCAGGTGAGTGTGCGATATTGACGGACCTTAGGGTTAGGGTTAGGGTCAGGGTCAGTTGGTAGATATTAGTGTCTTCAGGATTTTGATTTTCAAGCTTATAGTGTTTCAGGCTTCTGATAGGGAACCATATACATATATATATATATATATATATATATATATATATATATATATATATACAGAGAGAGAGAGAGATACATAGAGACATGTTGAGATATATACAGATCTACATATATATATGTAGATATATAGATAGATTAAAAACATCTACACATCTATGGAAGTACAGACAAATGTATGCAATAATATATATATATCTATATATCTATACATACATGTGTGTAGACAGCATCCGAATTGTTTATATCTGAATATAACATGGACCATAGAAATCCACCCCCCCCCCACAAAACAATATGAACATAATATATGAAGAGAATATGCCAATACACTATTACAAATATGTTCTATGGACACAGTCACCAACACAACTGCAATGACTGCAAATATCCATGACAGAAATACACAGACAGCTTTCAATTTGCAAAACTTTATTACATTCCGATGTATTGCCAAAAGGATTCAAGGACTAACAGTACCTGCATGCTATACAGGAAGCATTTAACAGTGCCTAAATAAATCAGCCTGCAATTACCATATTATTAGTCCACTAAGGGATAGGTGTTCACATAGGGAAAGAACACCCACACACATATAGACATTGTATAAAAGGGGTTACTACACACCTGCATGTGCTACGTACACCCAGCAATATCTACACCATAACCAAAATAATTACATCTATACATCGTGTCATACCATAACCAATTATTCAACTACTGTACAACATCTGCTGAAACCTTAACATACCTGGACACAGACACATTAACATGGCCCTATGTGAAATAGTTGCTGTTATACAATTGAGCAGCTGCTGATGTTACAGGGTTTGTATGAACTAATCCCATTTCAGAGGGGTGAAAGGTTTGTACACTAGGAAGTGTTACCGAGTACTGATTATCAGCACAGTATGATATACATTAACACCAAACTAAATATGTTTGGTAGCACACTGTAAACCCCCTAACATTATATGCATAGCTATGCAGCCTTGAGCTGGTCACAACTTGGCCAGACTGAAACATATGCAGAAGTATTAGGCACAGACAAACCCTGCACAAGTAGCAATGTTCAGAAATATAACAGCAGTACTCACATTTAGACCAAATCTCTAGGCATTACACACAATATATTACTGTCCATCTCCATACAGCTGTTGCAATAGATTCCAAACAACACTTCCAGGCTGTCTTCCTCACAAGTAAGGCAAAGGGACAATGCCCAACTGGAGTACTGAGTTATACTCCACTGTTGCCATGGTATTGGCTAAGGCAGTAGCAGCGCAGCTGATGTGCATGTAATTAGCTACTTAGGAATACCAATTGGTTATCGGGATAGCACGTTACTGATCTGTAACTATAAAAGGTTGCCTTGTCACACATTCAAACCATTTGTATCTACCTGTAGGACAGTACAAAACACTGAAAGACGAACTGAAAACGAGTATTATACTAGTCAATAACACCTCCAATTACTAAGAAGGTATGTATAACAGGTAGTATGTCTGTGTGTGTAGTACTTGTTCTGTAAGAATTACAGTGTAATCAATGCATATAGTGGAAATAGCTTTCTTGTAGTGATGTACTGTTGAGCAGTAGCAATGCTTGTAGTATATTATGTGTGTATTGCTGTAGGTCACAAGGCAATCTCCTCATACACCACAAGGGATGATATGGGCTTGGAACTCACCAATTTGCTTCCAGCCACTGTCAGTGTCAGGACTGGTCCATCAAGTATGTGCTATAACAGGGGATAGTATATGTTAATATGTTGTAACAGTCGACATATGTATGTGTGTATAAGTAAGATGAACATGTCAAAGGTGGGCTTACTGTGCAAATATGGTTTGTATTGTGGGATATTGTGCCAATAACTGTGTAATGTACGGTATTTTAGACAGATCTGTATTCCATTCTACATAGCAGTTCTGTTACGTTATGCAAACAGTAGTTATGTCTATTGGCAATTACAATACTCAGTAACAGTACACATATCACTTGTATTCATCTGACAGTTTAGCAGCATGATAGCAAAGATAATTGGAAGAGCTAGGTAACTACCCATGCACATAACACGTGTAATATCCCCCTCTTTAGTATCGTTTGCAAGCAATAACAACTGTGCATGTGTACATGTTATGCAAATGTGTAGTGACCCTTGTTACAGGGCTGGACCTCTCTGGTATTGTCTGCAAGCAATAATAGCTTTGCATGTGTACATATTATGCAAATGTATAGTGACCCTTGTTACAGGGCTGGGCCAAATGTCTATGTGCACACCTACATAGAGTGGATATTGAGAGTAGAGGCACACTGGTTGAACTACCAGGTTTGTGTAGCCTAACCTCTCATTGCTGACCTAACAGCTGCTTGCACATACTGTATGTAAGGTAGTGCACAGTACTGGTAATGAAACAGGTTGCATATCATCTTTAATGCCAGTGTAACATCTGCAGTAGGAGTGTAAGATGTAGGAGACTGCTGCCCATGTGTAATAGCCGCTTCATAGGTGATGGCTTACACTATCTGATTATATCCTGATCATGTTGATATTGGCATCAGAGTCTATTGATACATGACTCTGTTTAGAGAGTGGGTGTCTGTGCCCACCAGAGCTCATGGTTCTGGTGGATATGTGAGAACATACCCAGAGAAGGAAACAGACCTGTAGACATTTGCATCATCTGTAATCATCTGTAATCAACTAACAGGATGTGATGTGCTCCTGAGAGGAGGATTGCTGCTAAAGGTAGCTACAGTGCTTCCATAATAGCCAGTGTTGTCACGTCCATAACACAAATATTTACATGTGAGCATCACTGTCTAAAATATCTTCATAAGCAGTAAGTAAACTAAATACAGAACTTGGTACTTGTAGCACTGAATGCTCATACAGGCATGTCCACTAGTCAGCTACTGGTGTTTACTAATGTCAGCTTTGTGTATGTGGCCATCCTGGGGTAATGTAATCTCTATGCCATGTACACTGCCAAACCCACCTAACACCATGCCCTACACATTGTTTGGGATGCAGCTACAGGGGTAAGCTGGAAGGCAGCCCAGTCTACAGCCATGACTGGACTGGACAGTCATGAGGTGTAGGTTAACACATGCATCTCATCATCACAACCAGCACATACCCTTACCAGAACACAGTAATGACACCCACACACATTACCAGAAATCACACACATTCACAGATGCTTCTAAGTATCTGGTCAAACAAGTGAACTCCCAAGCTGGAAGAGACAGACAATGAAATACACAAACTGTATGATATAGTTTGCATAATTGTGCCACACCACAGAACACATGACTGGAAACATGCCCAACAGTACTCATTTGTGAATGCAAACTCTAGCACTATGTTACTCACCAAACTATGCAAGGGCATACATACTGTCAGCTGCCTGTCTGCCATGATTAGCCAAATACCCATACACTCAGACCACATTTTGAACTATACACATGCCTCTGGCATATTCCATGTTGTTGTGCAGGACCTGTGATGCAGTAGCCTGGACTGCATAGAAACACATGTAGGAACTGTCAGGTCTTGTAGCCCATGCAGGTATGTCCGAAGGCCTGGGTAGCATTCTGCCATTGGCCAGAATGATACTGCAGTGCAGGGACAAATGGATTGTATTCCACAATTGTCTAATGTAGTGGTGCAAGTCAAAGGGTATCCAGTATCTGTCTGCCTACAATAACATGATTGACAGACCATGATGCTTTGCCAGACAGGGCCTGCACCTGTCACCCCTGGGAATCTGGATACTGCCCAGGGCTCATCCTTCCCCTATAGTGCCTTCATCATGCGCAGTTCAAGTGAAGGTCCACAGGGACAGCCAAGCAATAAACTGTGGGTCTCACTACACAATGATACATGTCAGAAACACTATATGAACACACATATGTCAATCCCTAACATGGAGAACATATCTGTGCAGTGGCTGAGACATGTTTCAATGCTCCAGAGAGCACACCTGCATGACCATGTTATAACACATACCTCACCTCTTGCCCATTATCCTTTATTGGAACACACGGGCCGCAGGTGTCCATATTCCTGAAGGATATGTACACCCCCACGCTAGTTGCACTTGCATAACTTCATATGCATTATGCTGAGCAAATACATTTGTGCCAAAGTGGAATTCAAATTCCACCTTTCGAGAGATCACCCACCATGCGGCCGATTTCCCAACTGTCATAATATGCTGTAATGGGGAAGATTAGGTCTGAGACAGAAAACCATAATAATGGCTCCTCTCAACTTGGAAGACTCCTCATGTACTAACACCTGCGCTCAATGCATGTTGGATTCCATCAACCCCAATGACCTGGATCACAGTAGTCAAACAAAGAGTGCTAACAGTATGCTACACATAGTCAGTCTCCAATGCCAATGTTATGTTTCCTAAGAGCAAATTGGTGACTGTCATGGCACCCATGCAGATGGACAATGCATGTGCAAATGCTGAATCCTACACAAATGAACCTTAAGCAGTCACATACGTGCAGTGATTGTGCCATTGAAACAAAACTAAGATTCAACCAATCACAAACAAGAAGGCAGACTGGTGGTACCATGCTTTAAACTGTACCACAGAAGGTAGTAACTGTGCAAGAGTGAACACACATGAGTGTAGGTGATCTCTGGTCAACCTCAGTAAGATCCAGATACACCATATAAAACCACACAAAGCTACTGTGAAACTAATCAGCCACATATTAGGAGGCCATGCACAGGGCATTCTATAGCTGTGTCATTAATCGTAATGGCAACGACATGACCTGCCGTGCTGCACATCACTATGGCATGGGAAGTACTGCACCTACAGAAATAGCACCTGGTCATCCAGATAGGGTCTTAGAGAACCTAAGCCCACTCCCACCCCCCCAACAAGTACACTTAGTTATATATCCATGTACACTACAGGGCCCCTGTAATAACAACTATGCAGGTACAAGCTGCACTTTCTAAAGCCATACATACAGCTTTCATGGGACCTGTGAACATCCCAGGGTGTATCCTACACAAATGTAAGAACAATCGCTATCCACATACACATCATGTTTAATCATAGCTCCATGTCAGGCTGTGTACACACCGAATGGTGCACAGCAACAGTTATCACACCCCTAATGGGAAATAGTACACTACTACCCTGCTGAGTCTGGTCTGTAAGGCCATGAACCGTGATCAACGTATTTGATGTACTCAGTACAGATGTAGATGACAGTAGGGTTGATTTACACTGCATGTCATGACCTTGCCAGGTCATAGGACAACATCATCCATACTGTGTTCCAGCTACACTCAGTAAACTAGGTGTATATTCTTATGTCACAGGAGTGGTTGGTAACTGGACTGCTGGCAGAACCAACACTACAGAAGGTGTCTGACTAATACATGCACATCAAACCAGTGCCAGCCACAGTAATACAGGGTTCATTCCTGGTACTCCCCGTCTTTGATATCTATACCACACAGACTAACACAGAAGGCATCTGCCTATTGATGTTTGCAAATGACTATGAACTAGGAGCAATAGTTGACTCAAAGTGTGCTGCATTCAACATACAGAAGGGCCTTTGTGTGTCAGATGTGCGGTGTGTGACATATGGCCACAATCTGACAGCTAAGTATTGCTTTGTCATCCCCTATGTTAAAAACCTTGTACCCATTATCTACCGCCTAGGCAGCGGTCAACATAATGGCAACTGTGTGTGTATGGGATGCAGCTGGACAGTAGTCTTTCCTTTGATAGTTACTTCACCACACCAGTCAGGTAGTCATATCTGGCACTCCTAATCATGACAGGGTGCCATCCATGAATATAGAGATAATTGTTCAGCCATACTCTACGCTCATGTGACCTATAGTAGATCACATATTTCCTTTAAGGGTTATTGCCCACGTTTAGATGGCCTACACTGCCCTTCCCAATCCCTAGCTCCACTATGTACCATGCAGCCTACCCTGAATAAAGCCATGTTCAATCAGAGATGTTGGACATGCTACACTTAACACATCCTGATCCCAAATAAACACATACTTCATGGACATCCACCTTTCTAGTACAAGGATCACAACATGCCTGACAGATCTCTGTCCCATACATTTAACATACTCTTGCCATACTATGCGTCCCTATCCAGTGAAGCTGCACATCGCCCCTCTCTGTGGCATGGTGCGATGACCGCATGGCAAATATATCAGTAACCCTGTGGATTAGTTCTGTGGCACTGCTTGAACTGGCCGCTGAAACTTACCTGTCTGTTGCCATCAGCTAGGTAACCTGTCTGCCTAGGCTCATAAATGGCCCTGGGCATATAGCTTACTAGTTCATTATGACCATACATGCTATAGTTGATGTCCAATCCTGCAAATACCATCAGGCTAGCTATTGTCCCATGTGTTACACATGTGCAACACAGGTAAAACATGGCAGGATGCTACACAGCTGTACAGTGCCATGTAGATATATATATGGCAAAACACATAAATGCTTGCAAGTCTGCAGGGTCACAGGTCATGTCCCTAATGGCTATGTATGACTATATATGTGACATATATACAGCATTAAGGTCAATTGCATTAATGTAAACACATCCAGGCATGTGCTGATAGGTAAAGACACCAGTACAGGCAAACAGACATGCCCATGTCAAGACAACATCCACATGGAGGATGAGCAATGTCATCACATGACACACACACATATATATATGGTGATAACATCACATCACCAGTAAGTGTCAAATGTGTGTGACTTAAACATGTCAGTGGTGTTAGTGTCATGTAGATTTGCAAAGAATTATTTGTAATCTTAATAAATGTGATACACATGTATGTTCAGCTGTACTTCTGTACTTCTCTGTGAGTTATTGTGACCTGTCTCCATCATTATGTCTTCCAGGTATGCCACATAGCAGGCTACCAGCATACACTCACTTCAAGGATGAGGTCCTCATCCTGTACCTCCTTGACAACCATTCAACACTCTTCAGCCATGTGCCACAGGATACACAGCAACAGGATGCCCTGTGGGAGGAACTCTGCAGGAGGGTAAATGATGTTGGAGGTCACATTCGCACCTATCAGTAGGTGCGCTGGCACTGCACTGACCTCATAAGACGGGCGAAACAGTGTGCTAATGCAATCTCCAAGGAACAAGGTGCAACAGGTAGGGGGGACTCACCCAGCCCCCACTCACATGTACCAAGGAGCTACTAACCAACCTGGGGACACCTGCAGACCTCCATTCACAAGCATTAGCTGGTATTGTGGAGGTGGGTGTCTCTCAACCACCAGGCCTGGAGTTGCTTGGAAAGTCAGTACTGCACATATAACACAACTATATTTCACATAGTTACATGTGTTACTGTACAATATGTAATGTAACATCATATGCAAGGCATGTATGCACACATGCCACATACTATAGTCTGCTACTCTATGTATGCACAGATGTGCATACTCCATAGTATAGTGTATTGTACTGGCTTATGTGGTAACATGCACATTGCACCCTGTATCTACTTACTGCTGTGACACTCCTGTTTAGGTACCTCTGATATTTTGCAGTGACAGCAGCCTGTGTTAGGTGAGATTGTTATTATTTACCAGGCTTGATAATGCACAGATCATATTAATTGCATGCTATCTGCCATAACACAAGTACACATTTACCAGGCTTGATAATGCACAGATCATATTAATTGCATGCTATCTGCCATAACACACGTACACATAATGTATGGTGGTCCTGTTAATAGACACTGGTCAGACTTGCAATGCATCACAGTAGTTACCCATGTGAAACAATTGAAGACTATATGAAACACCTACACTAAGCCTTCCAAACTGCCATTGCCAGATGTGTGGACAACTGTGAACACAATGGTTGAGGTGTGTTTCACTGTAGGGACAGGTACTACATATCAACATTACACACATTGGGAATACAAACAGTACTGTACAGAGAGCATATGTGTGCACATACTCTAATTGTGTTGGAGCTGGAGTATGACCAGCCCACAGGATACACCCTTGTGGATTATACCCTTGCTATGAATGTCACACAATATCATGTGCTATCTGACATGTCCATGACATGTAGTGGGCTGACTGCAACACTGCTCAACTATCCTGCAAAACATGATGTTTCACATCTCATACATTCCACCCTTTATCTGCATAACCCTGTCCTCAGTGGAGCATATGACATATATGGGTGTATGTCATATGGGATAACACTGACATGTGTAATAGATGGCCATCACAACCATTGGACAGAACATGTGTACACATGGCCATGGAGGACGGCCAGAGATATGAAGCAACACACACAGTAGAACTGATGTACATGTGTGTTGTACATTGGCTCAACACAATACAACTATGGCCTTTGTGTAACGGTGATATTGCAGATGTGAAACACTAAACATCATACAGGCCTGTGCACATCTTGTGTAGGCATAACATGAAACCACCACATAACATGTCTTGAACATCTCGAGTGAGTCACTGCATGAAAGCATTCACCTATACAGTATCCAAATACATACATGTGTTGCACAACATAAACATACAACCACATCAGGCCACAGATACAGTGCATTCACCTTACTGGTGTCTGACATCACTGTCATGCCTGTTACTCATGGCATGTGGGACATAAAGTACTACTAAGTTAGCCATGTGTGGGCATAGTTGCCAGTCATCAGTAATATGGTTGCAGATGTGCAGGGGTGTCATCTGTATACCCTTCTGTGACCTGTGTCACACATTCCACATTAGGGTTTAGTGTGTATACACCTCAGTGACGTGGGTCATATTCCACATTAGATATGTATTATATGTGAACATAGTCATGGCTATGAACTGTGTCAGTAACTCACACTGTATAGCAATAGTGAAGCCACATGATGCCCTGCAATGGCTATGCACATCAGCTCAATGTGCAGTATGTTACTGCATATTTGTAGGGCAGACAGACAACATTGCATCAGCTGAAGGCCCATGTTAGTATAACACGTCCCTGCATTGGGACACCATTACTGTACTGTAGATTGGAAAGGACACCATTGTGTTACACATGTATGAATGTCATTCAACACATCAGCAGAAGACATGTCATACTACATGTGATTGGCAAGGTCATACACCACACATCAGGCTGGGATACTGTAAACCTGTCCTGGTCTGTGGCACCACTGCAAAGTAGGGACAGCCATGTCAAACATGTGTGTACAGCCACATGCACAATGTCTGTAGACTCAGCTCAGAGGTAGGCAGAATAATGTTGAACAGACATGCACTGCTTAGGGGGAGATATGCAAGCTAGGGTTCAGGCAAACATAGTATTCAGTCGACATACCCTTCTGCTCATGTCCTCACACATAGGGGTGGTGGCCAACACAAAGCATCAGTGGCAAATGTACAAAGGTCAGCGATGGTCTGTTAACGTGTGGTGTATGCTGCACACACCATGGCAGTGCGGTGCAATGATGCAAATTGCATGCATTGTATTGCAGGTATGGGGAATAGGCTACTAACACAAATGGTGCAATACAGGTATGTATGCTAACCACCACTATAATTGTGTAAGGTGCATGTCATCTGCTATAACACATGCATGCTGTTGTGTGCAACTCAGGGATGTTTGATAACTACCACTATAATTGTCTAAGCTGAATGCCATCTGCCATATCACCTGCATGTAACGTATGTCTGTGTGTATCTGTGTGTGTCTGTGTGTGTGTCTGTGTGGTATAACTTGTAATGTACAGTTCTTTTCTTCCCTTCACAGGTGATGATGTAGGTGCATTGCCTTTCTGCGGTCCACTTGATGTTAGTGTCCCCACAGACTCTAGCAGTGATGATTATAGTATAACTGAGGCACAGACAGGGTTATCAGGGGCTGAATCTGTGCCATTGGTTGCCATTCCACCTGTATCCTCCTCATCCTCACACACAGTTCCCCTGCCTACACATACCCCCATCACCACTGGCCATAGAGGAAGGACAGTTTGTGGATGGTAGCATGGAACAGGGAGGTGTGGAGACTATGGAAGGTGTGCTGCACACCAGGTTTCCAGTCAACTGACTGGTGATGTCCCACACAGGCATGTGCCCAGTGCTGCCTGTAGGAGGACCACTGGCCAACATGCCCCTGCAAGACAAAGTACATCATTTAGAGTCACCAGATGCATGTTTCGGGCTGTAATGGAGGCACAGGCACATGCTGAATGGCACAACAGAGAAGGTCTAAGGCTTCAGAGGGCTGCTGTCCATTCATTAACTGACAACATCTAGGTAATTGCAAATGCTCACCATCATCTCACCATCATCTTGCAGATGTTTTGGATAGACAATTGGGTGACATGGTGGGAGTCCTTGATCGTGGCATGTTAATCCTCGAGCGTGGAATGTCTGTGCTGGAACATCTGGTGGGAGTGAGGTGTCGGGCACATGGACGTAGGTCAGCTACATCATCTGTTGAAGGTCTACGTGAACATGCTACTGCACATGCCCGCTCCCATAGTGGCGGTAGCAGCAGCAGTGCAGCTGGTGCTGTGCAGTCCACACCAGGACACAGCAGGCAATGTGCACATTGTCCTGGACAGTCCCAACAGGGACATGATTCCAGTGGACATGTGTCATCAGACAGTACCCAATATGGACCTCTGCCTGGTAAGGCCTGTGCAACTCCTGGCAGTCACAGGTCACGTGACCTTGACCGGACACCGTGAACTGTGAAACCTGTCTTGTACAGTCTGCAGCTGTCAATAATACTCTTGTGTAGGCCAGCCACATGCCAGACCTGTGTGCATGCATACACATACACCAGAAACAAATGTAGGGCACCTCAACACACACACACACACACACACACACACGCATAACATCAACACACGCCCAATGATATCACAGGCCCTAGCACACACACATGATGTCA
This sequence comes from Protopterus annectens, assembly GCF_019279795.1. Lineage (NCBI taxonomy): Eukaryota > Metazoa > Chordata > Ceratodontiformes > Protopteridae > Protopterus > Protopterus annectens. Next base: position 992,612,769 of record NC_056725.1, read on the forward strand.
TCCAATGGCACGATCTAGGCCTCTGGCAAACATTATCACCCTGTGCATATGATGATGCCTCTGCCACATCCCTGTCATCCACACCATCGGTGCAGGGACATGCTCATATGGTCTGATGCACAGGGTGAACATACTAGGTAGACAACTGTAGATTAATATTGTTGAATGGTGTTGACAGGCAGCAGACATGCCACATATTACATTTTGTACATTTGACAGTATGTATCATGTATAACAACACTAACAGCATGTTGATCTTGATGTTCTGCCTTCCTCTTTCAGGTGTAGTTGCATGTGCTAGGGGATGTCAGTGTTTGCGGTTAGTGTCCCATATGTACATATTGACTACTCACAGGTCTGTATGACAATACCTGCATGCAAAAGAACTGAGACAAATGAACACGCCCTCACTGCACCACTTCTATTAAAACAATCCAAATGGTATCGATATCCACCTTCAATGGACCAAGCAAAACATAAAAGTTTGTCCATTGAAGGTGGATATCGATACCACTGGATTGTTTTAATAGAAGTGGTGCAGTTCATGTTCAGTTTGTTTTTCTAGTTTTTTTGTGTTTGGATTCAATGCCTGCATGCACTTTGTAGATTCCACATCACAGTTATAATCTCCCATGTTTCAATTATGTTTACTGTTCTAATAATCCAAGAGCATGATAGCTGTGTAGTAAGCTACTGTGTTCAGAGCCGTTACATCCATAGTGGGTGACATCACAGGTATACTTACCTGGAGTGGGGAGGAGGTAAAAGAGTGGTATAGCGGATGACAAGGGTAAAAGCCAGTGGAAATAGTGGATTCACATTGGGAAGCAGTAATACCCGCTGCCATGAAAGCATGCAAACACAGACACACCCACACACTCAGGGATTCACAGACACAGTAACACACACTCTGACACACACACACACACAGTTGCCAGTGTTTGGATGAGAACCCCTCCTTATGTGCATATCATCATTATAGATTTACGCAATTACAAGATGCGCCACAGAGATCACACGTGTACAGGTAGTAGGAATGGCCTAAGATCGAGGACATCGACAGGGATACTACAGTGCAGTGAGTGTATGTGGGGAGGGGGGTTCATCAGTAGGCTATGTAACAACAAGTCACACCCCAGGGCGTACATGTTAACAGACAGTTAGAATGCCCATCTATGGTTGATGATATCAACAGGGATACTAGATTGCATTGAGTGGATGGGGGAGGGGGCATTAACATTTCATTATGTTAAAATACAGCCTTACTCCAGGGACTGGACAGCAATTCACACACACACACACGCACACACGTGCACACACACACACACACACACACACACACACACACACACACACACACACACGCATAACATCAACACACGCCCAATGATATCACAGGCCCTAGCACACACACATGATGTCATCCAATGGCACGATCTAGGCCTCTGGCAAACATTATCACCCTGTGCATATGATGATGCCTCTGCCACATCCCTGTCATCCACACCATCGGTGCAGGGACATGCTCATATGGTCTGATGCACAGGGTGAACATACTAGGTAGACAACTGTAGATTAATATTGTTGAATGGTGTTGACAGGCAGCAGACATGCCACATATTACATTTTGTACATTTGACAGTATGTATCATGTATAACAACACTAACAGCATGTTGATCTTGATGTTCTGCCTTCCTCTTTCAGGTGTAGTTGCATGTGCTAGGGGATGTCAGTGTTTGCGGTTAGTGTCCCATATGTACATATTGACTACTCACAGGTCTGTATGACAATACCTGCATGCAAAAGAACTGAGACAAATGAACACGCTCTCACTGCACCACTTCTATTAAAACAATCCAAATGGTATCGATATCCACCTTCAATGGACCAAGCAAAACATAAAAGTTTGTCCATTGAAGGTGGATATCGATACCACTGGATTGTTTTAATAGAAGTGGTGCAGTGAAGGCGTGTTCATTTGTCTCAGTTCTTTTTCTAGTTTGTTTTTTGTGTTTGGATTCAATGCCTGCATGCACTTTGTAGATTCCACATCACAGTTATAATCTCCCATGTTTCAATTATGTTTACTGTTCTAATAATCCAAGAGCATGATAGCTGTGTAGTAAGCTACTGTGTTCAGAGCCGTTACATCCATAGTGGGTGACATCACAGGTATACTTACCTGGAGTGGGGAGGAGGTAAAAGAGTGGTATAGCGGATGACAAGGGTAAAAGCCAGTGGAAATAGTGGATTCACATTGGGAAGCAGTAATACCCGCTGCCATGAAAGCATGCAAACACAGACACACCCACACACTCAGGGATTCACAGACACAGTAACACGCACTCTGACACACACACACACACAGTTGCCAGTGTTTGGATGAGAACCCCTCCTTATGTGCATATCATCATTATAGATTTACGCAATTACAAGATGCGCCACAGAGATCACACATGTACAGGTAGTAGGAATGGCCTAAGATCGAGGACATCGACAGGGATACTACAGTGCAGTGAGTGTATGTGGGGAGGGGGGTTCATCAGTAGGCTATGTAACAACAAGTCACACCCCAGGGCGTACATGTTAACAGGCAGTTAGAATGCCCATCTATGGTTGATGATATCAACAGGGATACTAGATTGCATTGAGTGGATGGGGGAGGGGGCATTAACATTTCATTATGTTAAAATACAGCCTTACTCCAGGGACTGGACAGCAATTCACACACACACACACACGCACACACGCACACACACACACACACACACACACACACACACACACACACACACACACACACACACACACACACACACACACGCACACGTACACACACACACACCCACTGTGACATTCACAAAGATATACACCTATGTCACACACATACAGACACTTGACATGTGTGAGGTTCAACCACCTGCCTATGCCTTTCTTTCTACACTTCACTCCGTACTGACGTCAACAACAGTGTTCAGGAGAGTGAAAACATGAGGGATGTATTCCCAACCACACATGACATGTATGGACACACACACACACCCACAAGTGCCAGTACTGTGAATCAAACACCTGCCTATCTCATGATAGGTATTACAGAAGCACAGCACTATTGCATTTACTACAAAGCTTACTGACTCTTTCCTTTGCCAACTGTGCTGATATATGCACAATATATGCACAGTGGAGGTATTACTGTTACAGGTTTCAAGAGGTTTGCCTTCATTGACACCCTTACTGCATTCTACATTGTATGTCTTCCATTTCAATTAACAAAACCAGACGTTAGCAGTTACACAGGTTATTGTAGAAATGGTTGTAACACATCAGTAAGCTGTCTTCAGTAATCATTCATCTGCAAAGTTGCCCCACCACTTAGTAGTCATGTCCAAACATCTGTCCATACCTCATGTACAGCTTACTGTACTTTGAGCATATCACTATATACAGTTGGCAATGTTGAGACTGTATTGCAACAGCATGATGTACTAAGACAATAGCCACCATCAAACATCAGACACTGCAGACACATGGAATCTAAACAAACATCAATACATGTACACATATGCAGTTTACGTCAGTAAGTGCACTAGCAGGTCAAGAAGATACATTCCACACCTTCCTCACGCCATGTGTGAAACATAGCCGAGCGTTACACCATAATGGATGTTGTATTCATGTACTGGTAGGACACAACCAGCTTCACCAAGTAGCCAAGTGCACATATATGACAACAGCACATAGCAAGACACACACAGCATTATTCTATGTCATGCTCCTACAAATTGTTACTTGACAGTGCCAAGGTGAATCCAGGGCACTGTACTGCTCAACAGTGAGCACATCATATTTGCCACACACACCTCATGTTTACTGGAAGAGTGCCAGCAATGTGCTCTGTTAGAGCTAGGCAGTACACTCATTCAAGCATGTGTGAGGGCTGTGGCTTATAAACATCTCAACTCAGCACTTACTGGCTATTGTGGTACTAAGGCTAATGTCCAGACATCACACAGCATGCATGGCTTGCAATTGTTGACATGGGGGTATATGTAGGGGCTGTGAGCACACATGGCTGTACATGTCATGAACGTATCACCTGTGACTACTCAGGAACATACAGAAAATAGCTGGATTTCCCTGAGTCTGACAGTACAGGCCTGTGTATGTCCTATGATCCTGCTATTTGGGTATGTTTGTAGGCATTGCATTAGGTGGACATGTCTAATGGCATACGTGCCACATGGGTTGTTGTCTGATATGATAGCTGTCATCGGTGACCAGTAAAGAGGGAATATTACCGCTGTTAACATAGATATCAAACCTTATATACTGTTAGCATGCTAACTGCCATGTGCGTGTGTGTAATGACTGTAGCCACCTGTATGTAGAAAGGATAATGAAAGCTATGGTAATGTCATTTATGTTGTATGAGTGTGGGATGTACATATTCAGGGCAGATACAGTTAGGTCATATCCAACCATGAGGGTGTTGTTTACTGGTGTAGAGCAACAGCCGACTGTGTTAATGCTGATAACATCCGAGGGACCCTGGAATGTATACAATTGAGCTGGTTACAATCAGTGGTATTATTGCATTGCATAACACATTATGCAGCTGCGTCTGTACATGGGTACTTTGCACAGTTGATGTAGGCCTAGGTACAATCCATCAGTCGAAGGTTATCTGGTGGTCTACCATACTATGTGTATTGGTAGTCTGGGGACAAGGTGTTGGATGTATATGAGGATACAACCTAGAATGCAGCGTTTGCCACTGTCACATGTACCTGACTCATCTGTGATGACTTATGTCAGAGTAGTAGTCTTTACATGTGAGTAGCCTTTATGAACATGTGGACACCACCATCTGGAATGGTCCATACCAGTGTTATGGCCCACATGTCTGGATCTGAGTTATATGGTGGTAGTGCAATTGTGCACTACAGAGCCTTCAGCCAGATATTCCTCACTGCACAAATGTCAGTATTCCCCATTGTAGGTTCTACATTGAGCAAATGGATTACTAAAGCCACACATCTAGCACTTGTTAGCATAAGCATCCAATGCAATTGTCTTGTAGGTGTCAGGGTGTTACTTCTGTGTGTAGGACATTTGCCTTGGAATGCGACTATATGGGTAAATGTGACCTAGGTATTATCCACACTCACTTGAAACATGGATGCATGTGCTCTGTGTCGAAGGCTTGTCGTTCAGTAATGACAGCCCACAATGACTGACACTGGACAACCTCATAATAACAGCAGGACATTGGCTCATTGTTTTGATCTAGCAGTTCCCACTCATACCATGACATCAGTGTGAATGGCAGTAATGTGCTTGGTAGCAAATGCCACATGTAAGGTGACGGACAGCAGCAGAAATTGTGTATATAACCAATTTGAGATATACTTAGGGTAGCAGTCCTGCTAATAATGACAACTACTAACACTGCCGGGAGAGGTCATCTTGACAACTGCACCTCAGTACCATTACACAATGTGGCTCACACATTATGCTTGCACATGTCACTGTTTCAAGTATAATGCCACTGTCCACAACCTGCTATCAATGTATGCATTTTAGGGCAGCAAGGTGTGTGACACATGCTGTAGGTAGTAACCGCCTGTGTGTCCCAGTTAACCTATTGTCTATGGCGTCCACACATGCATGATTGTGTATACTTAACATATATATGTCAGTACTTCATGTACATGTATGCATGTGTATCACACAGCACAGACACAGATATATCATTTACGGACCTCATACTGGTATCTGGTAGTAAACCAGTATGATGAGCATATATACTGACAGGTAAGATGTACTTAGCTGTATACCTGTGTGTTTACAATAGGACTCCATTACAACATGTTCTGTGCATGTATGTGTATGAGCATGCAGATTGTGGCCTTCTGTGGTTAGAATAGGAGTGCATCCCAAACAGCCCTGTGCTACTAAGTGTATGAGCATACCCACTGCCACATTGTGTAATTTGAGTCAGTGCATCCAACAAGCTCTTTGTTACTAAGTGTATGAGCATGCCAAGTATAACCTTGTGTAGCTGTAGTCATAGTGCATCCCAAACATCCCTGTGCTACTAAGTGAATGAGCACGTCCACTGTCACCTTGTGTAATTGAGGTCAATGCATCCAAACAAGTTATGTGAAGCTATGTGTATGAGCATGACCACAGTAACCCTGTATAGTGATAGCAGTTGTCCATTCCACAGATGGGCATACTCCAGTTCAGGTTGCTGTTGTGCTACAACTATACCTCTTAGGCCTACCTATGTACTACCTGCAGATGATGTGTCTTGTTTGTGTATACAGGCTGTAATGGACACCTACTTTAAACACACAGGTTTACAGCTATGTACTTCATGACTGTCAGCATCCCTATTGTTGTCCTCAATCTTAGAAAAGCATTCTGACTACCTTGGAATGTCTAGTCTCTGTGGTGCATCTCCTAACTGCGTAGGACTGTAATAATGATCTGTCGGTAGGCAGAAGTTCTGATCCCACCACTGGCAGGTGTGCGTTGGTGTGTGTATCAGCAAATGGCTGAATGTGTGTGTCAGCAAGTAGTTGTGTGTGTGTATTTGTGTCTGCATCCTATCATGACAGTGGGTTTTGCTGCATTCCAAAGAGATACCACCATTTGCACTTGCCTTTATCCTTGTCAACTGCTAACCCTCTCTCTTCCCCGCTCCCCCTCCCCACTGCAAGTAATCAGTCCTGTGATGTCACCCAGCTCAGAAGTGGAATCAGAGTAAGTGTAATTGTATGTGTTCTATGGCACATACCCCAACTGCATACCACTGTACTAGTTACCTTTAAATAGGCAAGACGTGTATGCACAATACTGGCAAGTGTGTGCGTGTTTGTGTGTGTGACTATCCTGTAGCCAGGCATACACATGTGTAATGTCTTTTAACAAGCTGCACACCATGGTAGCCATCTGTGGTGACTGGTGTCTACAAAGTATTACATAGTTAGGAATGGTAAAGAATACACAGTCAAGCACGACTAAAGTTGGGTATTTTATTTTCCTCTGCCACTGTCAAGCAGTGACACAGAAGTGGTCACTGGGGTGTAAGCCCATACCTATCATTCCCCCACCCAAACTCCACAATTACTGGGGTAGATTACATTACTCATCATTCCCCACCCCATACTCTACATACACAACAACCATCCCTTCTCTGGTGAACTGATTAAGATTTAAATGTTATAACATAAGAGATCTCTGTTTTGTGTCCACATCAATTCCTTTGAAACCCTTCTGTGTATAGCTGTGTTGAGTATATGCATATATATATATATATATATATATATATATATATATATATATATATATATATATATAGATAGATATCTATGTGTGTGTGTGTGTGTGTGTGTGTGTGTGTGTGTGTGTGTGTGTGTACATATCCCGTAGGTGTATTACTATATATATATATATATATATATATATATATATATATATATATATATATATATATATATATATATATATCTATTGCAAGCTCGAAAGCCCTAATAAGCGAATATAAATATGCCGACACATATTCCGCAAACCGCGAATATACTGAATGCCCTAAACCACGAAATTCAAAAGCTTGAACCATCATACTTGTCCCACCCCACCACCCACTACATACTACCTACCCAAACAAACTAAACAAACACATACATACACCAACCAAAACCCTACTTATAACCCTAAATGAAACCCTACTTCTAACCCTACACTACATCTTGCATATACCACCATCTATACACTTACCTTAACCCGCACCCTAACCCTAAGGTCCGTAACTAACACACATTTACCTTAACAAGCTATACCCAAACAAAATAAATATCCACACACACACGTAACAAAACCCAACATCTAAGCCTACACTAAATCTCATACATTACTATCTATGCACTTACCTTAACCTGCACCCTAACCCTAAGGTCCGTAACTATCTCACACTTACCTTACGGAGCTATACCACGGAAGGGCCAACCATGACAATTCGACATTTTGGATTGCGCGCTTCAGGACGATCACTGTTTACGTGGTTCAATTGAGACGTGTCGGTGTTTATGTATTCGGCTAAGTGCATCTTCGAGGATGTAATAGGGAACCCATATATATATATATATATATATATATATATATATATATATATATATATATAGTTATGACAGTTGTACAGATGTAGACTTGTCTTTGCTGTTTCCCAGAGTACAATACATTCAAATAAACTGTAGATATGCACACAAAGTGACTGTCCCATTTGTTTTCAGTACTGTGGAATACCTGTAGTAAAATGTGTATTATAAAATCCATGCAATATGTATACAACCCAGATGGCTTAGTGGTAAGTCCAGTGACCTCAGTGTGCATGGTCCAGGGTTCAAGACTTGCAAGCCTTGTTGATACTTTCAATTTCTACTGAATAAGACAGCTGTAAGTGGGTGGAAATGTAGTGGGTACACGCAGGTAACAGACGTGTATAACTTGCAGTACACTTAAAATGCCCTTCTTTGGTAATCCTGCAATGTCACCTACCTACAAATACACATCTGGGACTGCTGTAAGCCAGTAATCTCTGTGGCATGTGCTTTGACTGCATAATACTGTAGTGTCATAAACTAGTTTGGTAGGTGTTCTAATCCCAAACAGGCCAACTGTGTGTCTGTCTGCCTACCTGAGAAAGAAACAATGCTTTTTAGAGTATGCACACTCTTTACAATTCACATACTCACCTTTGGCAATCCTGTTGATGTCACCCACATAGAAATACACCTCTGGGACTACTGTAACCCAGTATTCTCCTTAGCGAGTGCTGTTACTGTGTACTGCTTTGGTGTGATAAACTAGTTAGATAGGGATTCTTTTCCAAGACAGGCCAACTGTGTGTGTGTGTCTGCCTGAGAAAGAAACAATGCTTTTTAGAGTATGCACACTCTTTACAATTCACATAACCACCTTTGGCAATCCTGCTGATGTCACCCACCTAGAAATATACCGCTGGGACTGCAATAGCCTAGTAATTTCCATAGCGCACGTTGTAACTGCATAATGCTGTAGTGTGATAAACTAGTTAGATAGGGGTTCTTTTCCAAGACATGGCAGGTGTGTGTGTGTGTGTGTGTGTGTGTGTGTGTGTGTGTGTGTGTGTGTGTGTGTGTGTGTGTGTGTGTGTGTGTGTGTGTGTGTGTTTGTGTTGACAGTCAGAGCCTGTGTGGAGGTGGCTGTGAGTGGCTAACCACTGGACATGTTGGGGAGCGGATTTTGTAGTTTTCCTATATGGTGCCCATATTATATGTCACAATGTCCACCTCACAAGGAGTATGGATGTCAATCAGCCAAGGGACTGTGTTGGCAAGCCATACCCCTACATCTGGCAAAATGCCTGGTGAACAAAATATGCAAACCTACTATAACCCGGAATACGTTCTGAACCCATGTGTCATACACAAACACACTTGCCAAGAATATCCTGATATGTTGCTAGTACCCTGCACATTGATGACAGATAGTAGGCATGGTGTGATTGCAGTGGGCTGCAGAGGGCATGGCACCCTGTCCAGCAGTACAATAGGCACATAATTGTGGACAATGTGCCTTCACTATGTTCCCCACTGGATGCCTGCAACATATGTGGTGCCATCAAATATAATCCACAAAGGCCATACAATGCCTTACACACATGCCCTGAATGAACAGATGCCACTGACACCAGGGAATGCCTGTATCATGCTATCAATGCAGGTGCAGGGTCCACCTGCTGTCTATAAGCAGGTTCTGCCACACCAAGCCAGGATTGGCATATCTGAGGATAACAGTCTGTGTACACAACATGTGCCAGCCAAACCAGGTACACTTGTACATGTCACTGTGCATTATTGTGGGACGTGCACATCCCAGGCAATGTCCTTGTCAAGGACTATCAAACACAGACATAGCATGCATTGCAAAGCAATGGCCATACAAAATGTTAACCAGGATGACAGGACAGTTCATACAATACCCATCTGTGTGGGACATTGCAGACACTACACCCCTGAACCACACTGCACACCATTTCCGGGTGGTGTGATGTCAAGGATTACCCCTCCCCCAGCCTTGCACAGCCATCTTGCACAGCCAACCACTACACACCCATGAAGCAATGCACACATGCATGTCAGTACTGACACTTTGTGTCTGTGCGTGTGGAATGATGCTTCCAACCACAGTCACACCCAGTATAACTCCCATTGGCATACCAACTGATGTCAGACAAGTTCACATGCCCTAGCCCTTAGAACCTCCGGATATCCCCTATGGTGCATGTAGTACCTGGAATTACTGCAGTGTGGCAAACTAAGTAGTTAGGAAGTGTATTTGTGGGCCTGACAAAGTGTGGCAATGTGTCTGAGTCCCTTAGAGATTGTGCTTGTGTTGACAATGACATCCGTTCATGTGGACAGCCATGTGTGCTACACCTAATGTATGTCTACTATATCTCTGTTGCAGATGTCTCTCACCAGCACACATATATGTTCTTACAGCACACCAACATGTCAGCTTTGTGCTGCATGGAGTAACTGCATGCACTTGTAATAGTAATGGCTAGACAGTCAGGGGTTTGAACCCCTGTACTGGTAGGTGTGTGACAGATGATGCATAGGTTTTAGTCTCCAAGCCCTTCTCTGATGTACTTTGCCTCTGTCTGTCCCTCCCACACACTCTCTGGTGGATGTGGAGTTGTACACCTGCTCAGCAGCAGCTTGTGTTTTGTAAGTGATGGTCATGATCAGGTGATGGCCTCTGCACCTATTGCAGTCCACCTCTAGCTGATTGCATGTGGAACAGCTGTGTTGATGTTCCCATAGCCAATCACATGGAAACACAGTACAATATCTAAGAACATCACGTTGGTGTTTGCCCATAACAGTCGCTGTGAGTGGAACCTGGATCTGGTGTTTTAAAAACGGCATCACAGATGATATCTGGATATTCTTCAAACAACATACACAGTGGAAAATAGCCTAAAGACAGGATGATGATGTGCTAGACATGACTACAGCATGTAAGTGTAGCTATGCTTCACTGAGACTACTGCCAGTTTAGCAAGTTGTGTGTGGTAATGGCTATTTTGCATGTTTTAAAACTGACAAGACAGTGCTCTGTTTGTGAGGGAACCCCCATCTGTGGGGCCATCTGTGGAGTGGTCAGTGTGTGGAACCATTTGTTTCCTGTGTTACTCACTGTGAACATACATCTTTGAATTGCAGAAGCATAGTGTGCGGATTGCAGTCAGTGCATGGTGATAGTGATGAGAATTACTGCCATCGCATCCCTGATTGGACATATGTCAAATGAAACACTGGAATGACAGTCACTGTCTGATGTTCTCACAGTGACATGCCAATAATGGGCCACTGTTCAAGCTGCAGTCACAAGTCTTCTACACTTTGTACAGATATCATGCAGTATATATGCACGTGTTGTGCTCCCTCTGCCAATGTATACCATCTGCTGTGTGGGGTTGATGGTCATATCTAGGCTTGCTGTTATAAGTAATCCTGAATGCTGTTGACTATTATCAAGCCATATCTGTGTTAAAACTGCAACACCATAGGCTGTATGGGTTTGGAGGTCCCAGCAGAACCTCCTGTGCCACTTCAGCTGGCCATGGCACTGGGCACCAGCACATCTGGGGCCCAACCTTGACCTCCACCTCTGTTGGCTCTGCACCACCTTCTGGTGGAACCGCCACTGAGGATGGGGCTTGTCCCCCCTGGGAGCAGGTCCAGACAGGAACTTGTCTGCTGTCGTACAGTCCTGGACGTGGTGTGTAGGGGGCTCAATAAGGAATTTTGAAGCAAGATACGCCAGCTTGAGGGCAGAATGTCACATTTAGAGGGTGAGCCTGCCCCTTCTAGACAGCTCCCAGCACAGCCACCTTTGCAGTTGTTTTGGTGCAGTGGTGGCTGCCCATGGCTGGGGACCTCCATCCCACTGTTTCCATCTGGGAGCTCATGGGCTTGTGACTGCCAAACACCCCTCCCTGTCAAAGGTGTATCCCCCCACATGTGTCATATACCTACTCTGCATGCTGTCTTGTCTGTCATCCTACCCAACCTATCCTCCACAAGCATACCTACTCTCCTTCCCCCACATCCCACTCTCACCCTACGGAAACAAAAGGCCAATCTGTTCCTAGAACAACATTTGCCCCATACATAGCTGTCCATTTCACACACATGTCCACTGGACACATGTAAACTTTTTAATATGCATCACAACATACTCCAGTTGTCCTCACCCCTGTCAGGCACACGATCCTGGTATGCACATGACTACTAAAGGTTCCAGGTACACGTGATGCAGATGACCCCATTGTACACACGACACTACCGATCCCTCTATGGTTACCCCATTTACCTTTTTCATGATAATGATGTCGCACACAGCACCTTGCAAGAGTACTGTTCTCACATAATGATTGGACAGGAACTGTTGTGCTAATGTAAATAAAATGCACAGAGTGATGTATTTGGCCATTGTACAAATGTTTGCATGTATTAATGACACATGTCTGTCTGAGGGAGTTTTGATATTACATAGGACAACACCACTACATAATACAGGCATTGCTGGTGTTTCCCTTTTCATTCCTTTTTAATGCTTTGTTGTCACATGGGATGTTCTTGATATATCTATATATATGTATGTATCTATATCTGGACATAAACACACACGCACACATATATCTACATGATGGAATACATTTCCTATACTGTTGAATGACTGTGCTGGATGATATGTTTGTGATAGCATCCAATGTCTGTAGATCTGCCATGGCTTAGTGGTAAATCACATTGGCTGTGGTTGTGCAGAATCCTGGTTTCGAGCCTTGCAGAGGCCATTTATTTTGTTGCTGGACAGAACAAGATCATTGGATACGGAGTGATTAAGGCACATTAAAACAGTTGTGAGTGAGTGTGCATGGGTTTGCGAGGAGCTAAGCAATGATAACCTCAGGTTACAGTTTCTTACACTCCATTAGCCTCTACATTGCTTCACTAGTGTGATACTCGCATACCGGCGGCCAAACAGGCTTACACCTGCTTGCTCCCGCACTTGCAAATGCACTGCATTTGGTGTTTGCATCTGACACTCACACCCCTGGGTGGGAGTGAGGACTATGATATTACCTTGTGATACCTATTACATTGGATTACATGCCTACAGTATCGGGAATGGCTGCCCATTAGGCGTAAGCATGCCGTTCGGCTGTATGGAATCCGCGGCCTGTCCAGAGTCTGATTCATACTACTGGTGTATTCCTCTTACAATCTGCACCTGTCTGGCTAATACATGGGAACTGACACCATTCAATACAAACAAGTAATTGGGTTTTGGAACCCACATCCTTCAACAGCGTCATGCTACTGCATACCTATTATTCTATCATATTTCTAAGGTTGTAAGTGGAATTTGTGCTTTCTGTCCCTATCAGATCTCTCAAATGACTGGGGACAAATATCAACTGAATCAGGGAAAAGTCATGACAACATCAGGGACACATTTAAAATATTAGTGCTATTAGCCTGACATATTGACAGACTCAGAGCATATGAATTAATACACATTTTCTGAGGTAAATGATGTTTATAACTCTTAATTGTTGTCATTATTCATTACATGTAATTCACCACCTTTCCTCCAAAAGTCACTAGTTTTAGAAGGGATTAACTGGGCAGAGTTAGAATTTGAGTCAAAATCAGGGACAGTTGAGAGGTATGGTCCCTATTTGTTCCCCAGTGGTTTATGCTCTGTCCAGTGGATTTGCTCTTAGGTGTTGAGAGGCATGGGCGTAAGCTATGCCCATTTCGGAATATTACTTACATCCCCGGGGCAGACCTAATACGACTGTGCCAGCCAACACCTGCATGCCTAGGCCCATAATTGCATACCCATAGTTCCCCCAACTGCCCCTCCTCTACAGCACTCATCCTTACTGTGGGTGCAGGTGGGGTGTAACCACACCACTACACACTGCCCGCTGTCTGTGTGTCGGGACATGTTGTACGTTGGGTCGACCCCATGGGTTATCAGGCTTGCACAACCTACTGGACCATGTACGTCTACAGCCTGGTTTGATGAATCATTACAGGGACTGACTCCAATGATCAGTAATTTTTGGGTGTCACACAAAGGACATTGATGTCTTTGTTTCAAGATTAAACCTGGCAGATCTCTCCCACTAGTAGCATCCTGCTGGTGGTCTGGGAAGCAATGGTGTGTTTACTTTTATTGTGTGTCTGTATGTCTCACTGGACTAGGCTGGGGGGGGGTTGATGCTACGTGTTACATATTAGTTTATTAGTTTATTGGACTCCTCAGCCCCCATATACATGGCCTGTGAACAGTTGTAATTCGTAACTGCTGTATCATATCCTAGCTATATACATGTGTATATTTACAGTCATATATATATATATATATATATATATATATATATATATATATATATATATATATATATATATATATATATATATATATATTACTATATACAGATATATCTGTATATGTATGCATACATGTATATAGTTATATATTGCTGTCTATATATATATATATATATATATATATATATATATATATATATCTAACAACATATGGGTTTATGCGTGTCTGCATATGTATATATCTATATGTGGGTATGTATATGTATTCTGTCTCTGTATGTATATATTTGTACTACGGAGAGGGAGAGTTTTATCTCTATGTTGCTATGGGTAGATATACACACACATACCTCTACATATATACATCTACATCTGGTTATTCTGTTCCTTGCCATATAGATTACGCTTTGCTGCAGTGGGACTCGTAGTGGGTGTGGTTGCTCATTGGGTGATGCCTCTGCCCAATTAACATATTTGCTTACATCCCTGGGGCTGTCCATATAGGCCCACATCAGCCAACACCTGCACACCTAGACCCATAACTAGCTACCCATAGTTCCCCAACCCGCACCTCCTCTACAACACCCATCCTTACACTGGGTCCTTGTCGGGTCTGAACATACCACTACATGCTGCCCACTCTCCACTTCACTGGACCCATGTCATACATTGTCTCAACTCATGGGTCATCAGGCTTTCCCCACCATTGTATTCCAGGTATGTACACACCCCAGCCAGAATGTTCGGCGTATCACCTTCTTTTGGTCTTGTCAATTTTTGGGGTGTCCCGCAAGGGACGCTCCTGTCTGTGTTCCAAGATTAGATTTCACAGGTGCAATGTGTATCCCCCCAGTTGTATCCTGCCTGTGGTCTGGGAAGTAGTGGACTATTTACATTGTTTCCTGTGTCCAGCTTGGGGGTGGGTGGAAGGTCATGCTACGTGTTTCATATTTCTTGCATGGGCCCATCACTTCCATTGGCATAGCCTGTGAACATATGTCATTCTTGTGTGCTGTTTCCTATCATAGCTGTATATCTGTGTATATCTACACACACACAGACACACACACGCGCACACACACACACACACACACACACACACACACACACACACACACACACACACACACACACATGCACATATATTATATATATATATATATATATATATATATATATATATATATGTATATATACATATATATATATATATATATATATATATATATATATATATATATATATATATATATACATATATATATATATATATATATATATATATATATATATATATATATATATATATATATATATATATATATGTATATGTGTGTGTGTGTGTGTGTGTGTGTGTGTGTGTCTGTAAAGCAAGGCATACCCTGTACAAACGCACTTACTGGTGTTTATATATGCTTAAACCTGCTTACTAGTGCCTTATTCATTATGACACTGACACTTTGCTCCAGTTCACTTTTAACTGTTATTTTGCAGGTTATACAGCATACAGATGTCAAAATATGTTCATGTACAGATTACCGATGCTAAATGGTATGTGATGCAGTGGGATTCGGAACGGGAATTTCTGTTCGTTAGGTGGTTGCTCTAGCCAATACACTATTTCTGTGCTACTTCATTTGCTTATATACCCATATACTCATGACTCCTGGTTCCTGAAACACCCACCCCAATGCCTCACTAACACTGCAGTCATCCATTCACCAGTTGGATTTGCGGTGTATCCACACCACTACACATTGGTCATTCCCTACTCCTGTAGACCCATCCCATCGATTGATTCACTCCACGTATCCTCAGAACTTCCAAACTTTTAGTCCACAAACATTGGTGACATGAGCAACCAAAAGGACACTATTCCGAATTTTTGGGTTGTCCCACATGGGACACGCATGTCTTTATGTCAAGATTAGACTCTATACTTTATTACAACCTTACTCCTGTTAACATGACACTACAATAGATTAATAAGTATGACTATGTGGTAACTCACACGTTACACATGAGAGCCTAATTATGTACATGTTCGGCGTATTTCTTTTACAAATAGACCAGTTTAGTAATTGGCGTTGCCATAGCAGGCAGATCACAGGAATTATTCCATGTGTGAGAAAGCCCTCACATTTGATTTTTTCAGCACAGCACTGACTTCGGACATTGTAAACACGTCTGCATTTTAGCAGTTTAGTCCCTTCCCTCTTATGCACAACCTATTATTCTAACTACTGTCAAGGTTTGTAAGGGCACATTCATGTTATTTATGTCTGCAAATGGAATGAATGTGTTAGAGAATGTACTTCTACATATAGATGTCTGCATGTGTGTATGCATATATATATTATAATGAACTTGCTGACCTCCATGAGGTGGTCCAATTAGAACCATCCCATCCAATCCTGGCACGCCTGGATCCATAATTTTATACCCATAGTTCCTCCACCCCACCTGAGTTCAACATACACGCATACCATCCATTGTCCAGTTGCTATTGCAGCCATGACACACCTCCACACATTTCCCTCTCCTGAGCATTAGGAGCCCTACACGTATGTTATCCCAGCCCATGTATCCTCAGGCTCTCCCACCATTTAGTCCTTGAACATACCTGCCCTTGCTTGTGTAATGGTCAGATGGCCAAACATTCTACTTTTGGGTAGTTCCACCAGGGAATACCTTCTGATTGTAAAGTAGACTTAGCAGATCAATAGTGTTACTCCCACTGTTAATATCCTGCCTGTGATATGAGTAGTAGTGCTTTGCTCACTCCTGCCCAGCTTGATATGACATATGCTGACAGTGTTATATAATACTGGGGTTGCTGCTGATTCCCTTCTCATTCCTTTTGTATGCTTTATTGTTACGTCGTTCATTCTTCATAGATATATATATATATATATATATATATATATATATATATATATATATATATATATATATATATATATATATATATATATATATATATATATATATATATATATATATATATTATATATCTATACATACTTATACACATTTCCTATGCTGGGCAATGCTTAGACCCCGTGCAAGCGCACTCAGACTTGCTTATATATGTTTACTGCTGCTTATTTGTGCTTACATCTGCTTACTAGTGCCTTATTCATTATGACAGTGCCACTTTGATTGAATGACATTTAGTTAAACATCTCATGTGATACTCTTATGTCAGTTTTACAGCAAAATGACATTCATTCCACATGGAAAATGATATGTGCTATTGTTGGCCTCAAACCGTAAATGCCCATTCATTAGGCGGATGCTCTAAACATTACACTATTGACGTTTATGTTGATTCCATATGTTTTTCTCTATTTGAATGATTTTGATATGTAAGCTTCGCTCGGCGGAGGGCAGCGAAGCACAAACATGCTGCGATTTTCTTACACCTTCGATATTGCAGCAATACAAATGTATAATAGGGACATGGGGAATCTAATTTTGAAAGTTCTAGGGATGAGGCTCAACATTCCACTACGTGCTTGTGTGTTTACTACTTCGATTTTATTTCACTGTTCATGGGCACTCTTGTATGCTTAGCATACATTTCGGTATCCATGGACACTGAATTACTGACTTACTATTTGAGACGGGCTCTAATAGTAAGCATAGTAGGTTGTGCAACTGTCGGGGCATGTTTACAACTCCGTAGAGCACTTGTACATGCCCCCTGCACTCGCACACATTTCCTGTGCACATGAAGGGTGTGGCGGCGCCCTCATACATATTCATATTGTACTGCTGCACCATCTGTAATGAGGACGCTCGGTGCAAGGCTAAATCCGTCCTTGCGCCGAGCTTCTTGAATCCCGGGGATAGACTCTGACTAATCGAACCACTTGACATATTTTTTGCTTTCTTCCTTTTTACGTTTATATACAGATTACATGAGGCAGTGTTTAAATGCTGTAACAGGAGACTTTGTACTATGCTCAGAATCCCTTCTGTTATCCACCATCTTCAAAACACTGAGCCACTTTTACATATTTTTTTCAAAGCAATACAAAAGTAGAGTCAGTATGTACTGGACAGGAAATTCCTTTGCAGTATAAAACATGTTGGTAGAGATATTCATATCTTATTGTATTTTCTGAACTGGTGAAGAAGAAATGTCAAAGCATGACTAATCATCCAACGGGAAGAAATAGTCTACTTACCTGTCATAAAACTGATATAAAACAGTTAATTAAAAGAGAAAAAATAAGGCATTGTGCTAGTATTTGATACTCCCTTAAGTAGGTTTTTAAACATCACATGGGTAAGCTCTAAAATGTGGCATAATTATTCTCTAGACTTCGACAGCCTATAAAGTGCAGTGCTTGAAAACAAGCATTGCTGCCTTAAAGTACTAAGCTGTAATCATCTCATCAACAGGCACAATATTTCCTTTCATTGTGCAAGTTATCATAAAAACAGCATTTATCACATCATTTTATGCAATGACTATCTCAAGAATTCTGTGAAGAAAGTTTTGTATTGGACACTGAGTGTGATTTTTAGTTTGAAAATGGTTAATGCTCTTTAAGGTGGAGACAACCTTTTGGAAGATGAATAACTACTGTAACTCTTGGCAATGAAAATACTGAACTAACTTACTAAAGTATTTATACATGATGCCAGGCTATTTGTGCTACTGAAAAAATACCATATATCTACAGGTTGTAAACATTTGAGCTTGCCATCATTACTACAGTGGAGGCAAGTTTACAGACATGTTTATAAAATACACACACTTTATAATGTAACACATACCATGTCCTTTTTTTGCCTAAAAGCACTTGCCTTGAGTATTGCCATCCTCATTATGAAATGACAAAGTGTACAGAAGTCAGTATTGTATGTGCATCACTAAGTATAACAGCTTACACATTCATGGTGTATTAGTGAGATGTGTCAGGAAAACAACACTGCAAGCAGAAAACATCAAGATCAGGATAATTAAAAACATTAAATTATAAAGTGCAGATATGTATAATGTTAAGGTGTAATCATCTTTAAAATACAACTCTTGTATAACAACATCTGATAAATTCTCTTTAATGTTCCCCATATTTATAAATTACCAACAGACAGACCTCCTACAGCTTAGCATCTGTACGCAAGATGACCTGAGTATCCGCACAGCCAAGCCCTCCCACTGCACCACCACAGCAGAATTTGAAGCTAGCTCCATTGCATAGTAGGATAAAACCTCCACTGTGATGCAGGATACCTGAGTTTGACTAGCAGCTTTAGTACTTGTGGAAACTCAGTGTGTCTCGGAGTAATGTCTACTGTGAGTCACCTTATCTTGGGGGTAGGATATAACTCTGACTTGTGACTTGGGTGATATGTAGGGTGAGCACCTGCTGAGCATGAGCTGCTTGTGTCTGTGCATGTAATTTAAGAGAGTATGCAGAGACACTTATACTATGGCCAGCAGCAGATATATAGAGTTCACTGAACACCTAAAAGGAAGAGAGGATGCTCCAAGGGGAAGGGAGGAAGGGTAAGCTTCCCTATTGCACTGGTAAAATAATAACTCCCTATCATCCAACCCTCATCATAGGAGGGAATGAATGTGTTAATATGCACCCTAGGTAGCAGAACATGGGTCATGGGCAGAGCAAGATCCAGTACTAAACGACATAGATTTTTGCCTAGAGCCTACTGGCTCGGGTGGGCTCACTAGCCAGGGAAGTGGGCCTACTGTCTGGGGTGCTGCCACAAAAACTTACATGTCTTCTTAGCATTTGTTACATTTTTTAAGGCTGTACACAGACTACATCCTTGGTAGTGTCTGTACATGCATCTCTACTACAACGAATGCATATTTAAACTGAACGCACAATTTTCGATCATAGATGCTGTTGCCATTTTGAAAATAATAGTATAGTGGAGAAATTGTGTGTGTGTGTGTGTGTGTGTGTGTGTGTGTGTGTGTGTGTGTGTGTGTGTGTGTGTGTGTGTGTGTGTGTGTGTGTAATGCCCCACTTAGGAATGTCAGGTTGGTTAACTCATTCAGGTTCATAACCTTTACCTTTAATATCAGACCCTCAAGCCTGAATTCTCTACACCAACTGCCAAATTGGCATCATCAAGGATTACATCAAAATGCTGAGGAGCAGACAAGGACTGTTCAGCTGAAGAGAATGACTTTTAGTAGAGTTTTTGTTAATTGCCTTATTAGTTTTATCAGTATTAAGTTTATAAATAGATTTCTTAAACATGACCTTTTTGTGGTGTACATGTTGATATAGATGTTAGGTAAGAGGTTGTGTATTTAAACATCAAGATGTGCTGATACTTTAAAAATAACAATGTAGCAGGATATCATGTAATAATTGTTGTGATTAATGTGTGTATAAATTAGCTTTGTTTTTGAGTGTTTTTTGGCTTGAAGAAGCCCACATGAGTGAAAGTGCTTGCCACTATCTACAATAAACACTTGGATTTTAGTCTTTATGTGGACTTGTTTTTTGGCTTCCTGCCTTATTGAAACTCATTCATTCATGCATTTTATTTGATGCTGATGTACTTTATCTTATGCTGATACAGCTGAACAGTCCTGGTCTGCTCCTCAGCGTTTTGACTTTGTGCTTAGTGTTTTACTTTTGTGGTAAGAGCATTTGCTTCCTGCTCATCACCTTTGTTTGTTGTTCTTTTATCATCAAGGATTGTTGAGTTGTAGTGTATTTTCAAACACTGTTGGGTTTCTGTGCATTTTCAAGGAATGTTCAGCTTCAAGGGAAGAGAAGTTTACTACTGTTCATGCTAAGTCTGTTTTCAATGTGCGACTGTTTTGTTTAGCAAATGGCCATGATCAATGCTTGTGCTATAAGCTTTAAAAGCTGTGTTATTAGCACAACAGGTAGTATACCTGGGTTCTGCTCCCACACCATGTATATAATGTGCTGATATTGCAGTGCTCCCTTTAAGGGGAGATAGGGTGCTGCACTCCTGAGTGTGTCCTCTTTTGGATGAGATGCCTGGTAATGATAAACCTGCTGTCAGCTCAACAGCCATTCCCCATTGTAATATTACCAGCTTACCATTTTTTTTATAAATGTAACAAGGGCAGTTTACTCTTCAAGTTCAACAGGCAGTGAATTTGCACATAAAACACTGAAGTGTAAAGTTATTAGCCATCAGCAACCTCTTCATTGGTTATAGATCTCTTTAACGTGCAATTATTCAGATGACTTTTACTTATGCAAAGACTGTGTATATTGATGATATTGGATGATTGTAAGTACAGAAGTTTGAGTGACATTTTGTGGTTGAAATGTTCTGTAATGGGTAGTTTTGTCCTTATTGGTTCATACATTTTGTTTCATTACTTACTTGTAAAATGTTCAGACCTACACATTTAAAACACACTCTAACAAGTGGTGCTGTATTACACAATGAATATAATTTAATGCATCAGGTTGGTGCATCAAAGAACACATGCATGGTCCAAAAAATGTGTGCAAATGACCTATGGCTTGAAAACAGCCCAAAGGTAAACTTATTCACCCACTGGTGAGATGCATTTTCTTTGAATGTGGCTTCATTGATGTTTCAATGAATGTGAATTTCAAGGGTAGAGAAACTTAATGTTCATGCTGAGTCTGTTTTCACTGTGAGACTGTATTGTTTTGTTTAGCAAATGGCTATCAGTGTTTGTGCTATAAAATTTCTTTTAAGTTTTAAATATCTCTAATCATTGTAGAAGTAAAAAGAAAATGGTATACACACATTGACAGGTCTGAGCAGCATTTACAGTAACTGGGGAGAAATAGCCAGATGATAGGACACTGGAATGGATGGGGGGAGCTGTTGGGATGGTGCAGTGAGGGTGGGGGCTGATCCCTTACCCTACCTAGGGCCACACTTGTCCATGATCTGGCACTGGTCATGGGACTCCCACCTAGGCTGGGGATGCTGTTTCCTACCATCCAGTGAAACAAACGGGACATTTATTTGAATGCAGTGGAGACAATGGGTAGGTCTGGTGGGAAACAAAAGGAAAGTAAAAACTTCCACACAATATCAAGAAGAATTTTTTTTATCTTCAGTACTAAACAAAAACTTTCCACTGGTATAATCAATGTAACTTTTGCTTAATAAATAACAACCATTCTCTTGAGACAAGGTAGGTATCTCATTAGAACAAAACCTAAATTTTCAACCTTATATCTGAACCACTAAGTCACAAGTCAGCATACTGCTTTTCTGAAATAAATGGATTCATATTTCCTCTTTACAGATACCAGAGTCGCCACAGGCAAAATTATTCTGATGGCTCAACTATAATATGTCAGGAAAAACAGACTTTAATGCAGCCAAGCTTTTGGTTAAATGACCTTTCTCAATGCTAAAACAGTACATAACATATTACAATGCATTTAAATAAGAGCCAAAAGGTAACATGTGACCACAGCCAGCGAATCACACTTTCCATTTCTTTTGTGAGCATTTTTTATCTTTTCTGTTAACATCATTCATCTTCATGTTCTCTGTACTATCCCACCAAAATTCTCCAGATAATTAATCAAGTCACCACCTCTAGGTCTCTTCTGCACACTATCACTCTAAATTTAAAACTATGATCCACATCATTGTGCATAATGTGCTTAAACAGCTCATTATTCTCATTATTTCTTCTTATCTCTGACTTATGCTCTGTAATACGCTCGTTTCATTTCCTTGTAGTCTTTCCTATGTAAAATGAATCACATTTTACACAGCTGGCAAGATAAACCACGTTAGTGCTATTACAAGTGGCAACACAGTTAAAATTAAACTGCATATTGGACACTGGGTGGACAAATTTGTCATTATTATACTTAATGATATCGTCACAACTACAGCACATACATCCATATGTACCAGGTTTATTACCCAACCTTGCCTTTGCTACATCTTTAAAGTCTTTGTAACCTAACCTTCTCTTTAAACTCTTGAGATTTCTGTATGAGAAAAAAAGGTCTATCTTCTAATATGGTATGCAGCTCAGTTACAGCCATAAGTATAGGCCAATTCTTCTGTACAATTTTCTTTATTTGATCTGTTTTTAAACTATAGGTAGTTACATATCTAATGTTATCATTATTGTTTGCTCCAGCTATAGCTACTTCCCTTTCTTTAAAAATTGGTTTCATAACATTGCCTCTACATAATTTCAAATCTTCTGCTATTTTTAAAATCTCCATATGGCTAGAACCACTATTCACAAATTCTCCTATCATCTCATTCATTTGTTCACTAAGTTGTACATCATCTGTATTTAGCCTACTTACCCTGCACATCTGTGCTTTAACTATCCCTGGAAAAATATGGGGAGCATGTAAACTTTGCCTATGCACATATCCATTCACATGCACATTTTCCTTATGTATACTTGCCTCCACTTTATCCAATTTCTTTTCTAAATTCACATCAAGAAAAACTATCTCACTATGGGATTAATTCATCTTAAACTCGAGAAATTTAAATAAGCAACATAATTCAATAATTCATCAGCTGTGCCATTCCATACAAAAAAGCAGTCATCTACAAATCTTAAATACAACTCAGCTTTCCCACATAAATCATTCTCATTATTAAAAACTTATTTTTTCTCGCATTGACGAAGAACTATATTCGCATAAGTGCTGGCCGCGGGTGTCCCCATGGCCACACTGGACAACTGCAAAAATGGCTCATTATCAAATATAAAAGCATTTTTAGTTAAAACAGTTTCTAATAATGCACAAATATTTTGCACCTTTGCTGTTGACATCCCCACTTCACCAGTAAGAACTTCACGTACAGCCTCAACCCCAAATTAATTTGGTGTTACTGTAAATAGTGACGTTATATCTAATGTCACAAATATAAAGTCAGAACTCAAATTTTTACCAATTCTTCCGGTATACCAACTTCTCAACCTAATTAAAAAATCAGTAGTGTCTTTAATTACACTTGAACATAAACACAGATATTGACTTAATACTCTTTGTAAGTAAACTGATGCTGGTTCTGTAACCCAACCCCCACCAGAGACAATTGGTCTCAGTGGGGGTTGTATTAATGATTTATGGATCTTTGTTATCACATATACCTGTGGTGTCCTTGGACAAGGAACAGTTAAGAAGTTAAATAAATCAATTGAAATTCCTCCATTCAATTGCATGTCATATATTACCATACTTACATCTGCAGCATTTTTTTTTAACATCTATAAAAGTTATCCTCTTAAAAATATTTACTTCCTCTAATAGTGACTTCAATAAATTTAAATAATCAATGCGGTTCATTATTACTGTAGCACCTCCTTTGTCTGCCTATTTTATAATTATGTCATTATTACTTTCTAAATCTTTCAGGGCTTCATATTGATTATATGTTATGTTACAGTGCTTCCATTTCAAATTAGAATCATACATTTGCCTAATTTCATATTCACACATATTATGAAAGGCAGTAATTACAGGATTACTGATAGGTACAAAAGTACTACATTTTTTACGTCAAGTCATTTATTTGGGAAGCATTCTTAAACAATATCTTGAGGTTTAAAGTCCTCACAAATAACTTTAAATCAGTTAAGGCACTTACTAGATCCTCACTGGCACTAGGAATAAATTTCAGTCCATTTCCCAGTAGGAACACATGTGATTCAGTCAGTATACAGTTCAAAAGGTCTAAAATACCTTTAGTTAGCTCTGACGCAGCACAGTCTTTATTTGCTATGCCGGACTGTTGTTTTTTCTCTTCATTCTGTGTGGGGTCTGTCTCTGCTGTGAACAACCCCTAGATCCACTCCTACTTACAACAATCACTTTTTCAGATAGATCTAACTGAAAACGCATTTGAGACCCTGACTGGACCATACTGAGTGATACCAAATGATTCGAGCATTTTTCAGTTACGAATATTGCTTCTGCTTGCTCAATCATGCTCATTTCTGTCCCAGATTTCAAATCTGCTGACATCATCATCGGGGGAGGAGCTACATGCTCACCATTGCAATGTGAAGATGCTGTAGCAGGAGCCGCCTTTTCCTTAATTATTCTGACACCATCATCTGTTGAGAATTCATCCAGCTGATCCATACACACCCTCTGAGCAATGACAAGCTTAACTTCTTTCTCTACTTTTGACCAAGAGAAAATATTACCTTGTTTAAAGTCATTAACATCCCTCGTGAGTCTACGCCTCTTGACAGATTCCAGGTGGTCATCAAGTAGTTGTAATCTGTCAAGCATTTTCTGGTACACCTCCATCATACTGGAAAATCAATTCATATGCACAAATCTTCAAGTTTTATAAAATCTTATCTCAAATTATTTTCAGTATCAATGAAAAAGTCATTCACTGGGGACATATATTCTAGACTTAATTTTAAATTAAGCTGTTGCCAATGCTTCAACAGCTAGGGGTAAGTATTTGCATAGGAATGCATCTTGAGAATACAAAGACCACGTGGTACTACCCCCAAGTCTAAGTATGCTTGAAAACTCAAACGTTGCCATTGAATGCATTTATATGTCCCAACTTTTCTTTCCAGTACTAACATTAACTTTTCAAAGTAACATCACTACGAGGTGCCTCCTCTAACAATGGAGGAGATGATGTCAGATGCAGCAATGGATTAACTTCCACAGTCAATAAATTCTTAACAGAACAATGCATTTCACTTCTACCTTCCATTTAAAGGCTGTGTTAAGCTCTGTATAATGCTGACGTTCAATATATCAGTCCAACAATCCACAATTAGAGCCAAATAACTGGTACACTGAGAGCTGGAACAAAAAAGCCACTATAGAAGACACAAATCCACCGTCAGGAAAAACAGACTTTAATGCAGCAAAGCTTTCAGTTAATCAATCCTTCTCAGTGCTAAAACAATACATAACATATTACAATGCATTTAAATTAGAGCCAAAAGGTAACATGTGACCACAGCCAACAAATCACACTATACCATCAATTAAAACGTTTCTAAAACATTCTTAAAGGTGAATGTTGCAAATGTTGATGTTGTATTTTAACAAGCACAGGCTTGATACTGACTACATTATTTATACCAGGTTCTGAATCTGCATGGAACCTAATAATCCACTCATATTTCTTTATTCGTGAGATAATTATTCAAGTCACCACCTCTAGGTCTCTTCTGCACACTATCACTCTAAATTTAAAACTATGATCCACATCTTTGTGCATAATGTGCTTAAACAGCTCATTATTCTCATTATTTCTTCTTATCTCTGACTTATGCTCTGTAATACGCTCGTTTCATTTCCTTGTAGTCTTTCCTATGTAAAATGAATCACATTTTACACAGGTAGCAAGATAAACCACGTTAGTGCTATTACAAGTGGCAACACAGTTAAAATTAAACTGCTTATTGGACACTGGTTGGACAAATTTGTCACTGTTATACTTAACAATTCCCTGTATTCACAAAAGCTTGCATGGAGTGCAAGATTGGTGCAGGAGCCCATGCAGGCAATATGTCTGCCGTGTGATCCAGCAACAGCCTGCAGGGGTGTGCACGAGCGCTCCTGCACAAATCTTGCACGGACTAAGCCTTGGTATGCAAATCACCCCATTTGCAGGTGAAATCCATGCAAATGAGGTGATTTTGCAATTCAGGAAGCTTGCAACAGTCTGTGCAAGACTAGTGCTATCTGCAGAAATGTACTCGGTTAGTAACCGAGTACATTTCTGCAAAATCCAAAACGGAGCAATGACAGCCCCAAATAAAGGATGCATATCATTGAGGAAGTATGCCAATGGCCAAGTATAAGGCCATTGGTAGTGCAAACAATACAAAAAATTTTAAAAAATCAACTTTTGTTTTTTTTTTGCTGATCTCAGCTGTTTAAGCATAGGGCAATGGCACGTAAATGGGATTGGGGGAAAATAAGAAAATAAACCTAAAATAAGCATTCTAACAAAAATCACTATTCTGCCATGCTAAGTCAATGGCAGGCAGAAGACAACCTGGCCAGTGAGTGGTGGTTGCTAAGGGGGGAGGCTCCGTGTGACACATAGCAGGCAATTCTATGCAAATGAGGAGAAGGATAGTGAATCCCAGTCTTCCCCAGCATGTGAGGCAGGTCCCAACAGTGTAAGAGTATGAATAGCTGGGTGTAAGACTAGGAGGTAGGTGACATCATGGGGAGTGTGTGTCAGGCATACTGTAAGTGGATTTGAGCCCTGTGGCTCGGGTATGCTCCTAGCTTAACACACCTAAGCTAGGGGGTGTGTCTAAGCCTGCCTAGCACTTGTTACAAAGTGTAAGAGGGTGTGCATGCCCCGCACTGGGTTTTACAGGAAGAAAAAAGAAGTTAAACCAGGAAATAGCAGCAGTGTGCACATCTGAACACTCTGTTTGCGTGGTGCACACATGGGCTTAAACAGGGAGGCAATGGGAAGGGAAAACAGCAATAGGAAGGTAATCAAGGAGAACTAGCTTAGCTGGTAGATGAACTGTATCAGAATCAGCCAATTACACAGGCAGCAGACCAGCCCAGCCCAGCACACCACTATAAACTATGCAAACACCTTTCCCCCTTGTTTTTTCCCAAAAACTCTGCACCACCGGCATATACAAATGAGGAAATTTTACAAAACGAAAGCAAGAGAAGAAATGTTAGGGATTGTTTTGCTATCATAAACCAGCATGTGCAAGAGGCCGAGGATGGTGAGGATGTGAATGCTGATGACCACCCCACAGTGAGGAGGAGAAGAAGAGTATACAGACCCAGGTAAACCTACCAGGGGCTACATGAGCTGGAGATAGTGGAGCACTATAGGGTGGACAGGGACCTCCTACAGCATATCCTTGAGCTGTGCCAGCCACACCTCAGACACAGAACCAACAGAGGGGAACCCATCCCAGTAGAAACCAAGGTATGCATAGGCTTAAGAATACTAGCCACAGGCACCTTGCAAAGGCCAACTGGGACATCATGGGGATCTCATAGGCATCAGCATCCAGGGTACTCCACCACTTCCTGGATGCCATGTCAGCATATGCCAGTGAGCACATATATTTCCTCAACACCCATGAGGCATTGGCCAGCAATATGCATCTCTTCCAAAAAATAGCAGCATACCCTGAAATAGTGTGTGCTATAGACTGCACACAGATACACATAAAAACACCACCCCATGAGCAGGGCAGGGTCTACATAAACCGCAAGGGCTTCCCATCCATCAACTGCCAGGTTGTGTGTGATGCCCAGGGCATTATAATGAATGTGTGTGCTGAAAGTCCTGGGAGCTATCACAATTCCCACATGTGGAATCTGACGCAGCTGTACCAAAGATTTGCCAGTGGGGACATCCCATACAGGCACCTAGTGGGGGGTGCTGGTTATGCACTGGAGCCATGGCTGATGACATCCATCAGAAATGCACACACACCCGAAAAAGATCTCCATAATGAGGCACATGCACAAACAAGAATCATAAAAGAGTGTGTGTTTGGGATGATCAAGTCATGGTTCCGGTGCCTGGACACATCCGGTGGAGCCTTGCAGTACTCTCCAGCTACATGTACCCAAATTTTCATGGTATGTGCCATGCTACACAGCATGATCCTGCAGAAGCAGCTGCAGCAGGAACATCATGGGGCAGGGCCACACAGCCCCCCACCATTGCCAAGGTCAGCACAGGCACAGAGTGACTCGGTGGAGGAACAACTTGAGCCTACACCTATAGGCAGATGGAAGCATGCACAGTATGCCTTGGCTTTGGCAAAGAGGCAGTGCATAGCACACACACTTTCACAGTAGGAACCCAGGGAATGGAAACTGTCTCTGACTCGCGCATACAGTAAAAGGGATGCCATAAATGACACTACCTGTGCTTTACATAGTCACACCCTCCAGCACCATCCTCAGTACTGGCACAGCCCCAAGGTAAGTCACCCTTCCTATCAATCACTGAATGCAGTAGTATGGTCTGCTAGTTGTATCAATGGTATGGATGTGAACATGCAAGGAAGGAAATTGGGTGGCTGAATGGGATGGCAGCAGACAATGAACAGCTATACGGGCAGCATGAAACCATAACAAATACTGGTGTCAACAAAGTAGGCAGTAACAGACAAGGTGAAAAATCCCACTGCAGGACATGTGCTGGCCCAAATGTGTGTCCATAGGGCACACACATGCATGTCATGGAAGTTCACACACCCAACAACAGTCCCACCCAGCCAGCAGGACAGGTATAGATGAACACAAGGAAAGGCTGTGCTAAGGTCTTCAGGGTAATAGAAATGGAGATCAACCCCCCTGCACACCTACACAGAGTACAGCAGGTTGGGAAGTGGGATGTCATTCATGAAGGGTAGGAAGTCTGAAATGGCAATGTAGGTCAATAAAACCTATAAACTGTACTACACGGATATGCCTGTAGTCTGCAGGATAGGTCAGAATACAGATTTAAAAGGAAGCCAACAGACTACCAGAAATCCTAGTGCGGTCAAAGCAAATGTCTACAGTTGGCAGGTGTGCCCCCCCCCCCAAACACTATGCAGAAATGTATTAGCTTCCATTTGTTGGAGTAATAACAGTGAGCACAGAGCATCTGTTCTTGCAAGAGTAGACAGATGGATTGTGTCATGTGTACAATATGCAGAGCTCTGAGTGTCAGGATGATGTGTGGAGGCCAACAGAGTACCTGAAATATCAGGTGGGTATAGCAGAAATGTCTACAACTGCCAGGTGTGCCGCCCAATCCTATGTAGTATAGCAGTAGCATCTATGTATGGGTATCACAGCAGCAGAGCACAGAGTACCTGAACTGCCCCAATTATAACGATGGAATATTGCATGTGTACAATATGCAGAGATCTGAGTGTCAGGTTGTTGTGTGGAAGCCAACAGAGTACCTGACATATCAGGTGGTTGTATGACATGTCCACAGTTGTGATGTGTGCCCCCACCAAACCTATGTAGAAATGTATTACCAGCCATGTGTGGGAGCAATAACAGTGAGCACCGAGTACCTGAGCTGGTCAAATCAGCAAGATGGATAGCCGCATGTCTACAATAGGCAGAGCTCTGTGTGTTAGGTAGTTCTTAGTGGTATGCTGTGTGAAAGTGTTCAGCAAATAGCCATGGATGGTGCGTCCTGGTGTCCCATGGTCAGTACTGCTGATGACCGGGCCAAGTCTACACAACTGCAGCGCCAAACAGACTGGTGTCCCAGCAAGACATGTTGCAGCAGTAGACCATATGATTTGTACAGATGTCATAACTGTCACCATATAGAAGATGGACATGGCATGATTGTTGGCCCAGACATACACACAGTACACAGGTGGAAATACTGTAGAGAGAGACTGTTTAAAATCTCACATTCCCTTTGGTAAAAACTCTTTACCCATGAACTACCACATAGGCAGCAAGCTACTTAACAAAGAATGTGTGATAGTCTCTCCTTTGATAGTCACATCACCACAGTAGTCAGGAAGCCCTTCTACATGGCACACCTTATCATAAAAGGGTTCTCATCCAGGAAAAAAAGAGGTCATCATTCCCTTCTACTCGACACTCATTAGACCCATTATAGAGTACAACTCCCCTTTTGGAATGTACTTCACAAGACACCTGCAGCAGCTGGAAAGGCCACAGAAGTACCTCACAAAGAGGATTACTGGCCTCAAACAAATGCCCTACACTGACCATGTCAAAAAAATCCAGCTTTACTCTGTAGCATATCACCTACTCCTAGGTGATCTCTGCCTAACATATAAAGCTATGTCAAACCCAGAGCTGTTGGACATGCTACACCTAAAGAAATCCCACTCCCTCTGAGATACATGCTCTAGGGACCTAAACCTTGTCACCATAATAAACAGGACATGCTGGTGGGATAGATTCTTGTCCCAGAGACTTTCCATACTCTGGAACAGGCTACCCATCTATGTCAAGCAAAGTTCTTCATTAGCACTCTTCAAGAAAAATCTTGATGAGTGGATGGGAAATAGGAAATACACCCAGGGATCACTTCTTTGTCTCTGCTTGACAGTGGCACAGGAAAATAACTTTCTTGGGTGGCGTAAGCCAGGGAACCTTGTTGGCTAGGCTTACGTAGGCCCTTGTGCTGATAGCCTAGTACCTACTTATGAACCTATGAACAATGAAATGGAGACACCCTCTGTTTGTACATACAGGTTCACAGCACAACATTTGGTTGTGTAGTATGGGAAACTAAGGTGTACTGTGGGCAAACACTGGCAGACCACAAAAGAGAGAGGTATGATGTCTGTAGAAGCTGCTGGTGTCTGCCCACTAGCCACCAGCAGGGGAAAGGGCCACGTATACCTGTGAGGCAGTTGCAAGTAGCTACCCTAGCACACATGCAGCCAGTCCCACCCAATATCAGCCTCAGGTAACACACAGGCCACCTCCCTGCTGCTGTGAATGAGTACAATATGATCCCACATTACTATGTGAATACTCACAGAATGCAACATGCTGAAGAGGTGTCCCATGCAGGTGTGTCTATAGCTGTTGGATGCACCCTGCCAGCATCCACAGCAATGAATTGATAAGGACAAAAACAATTGCCATCATCACCTTGCACACCTATCCTGTCAACCCAGGGAAATATATTGCCTTGCAGCCTGGGTCTGTACAATTGACAGAATGCACTGGCCTGCTACAGATAGCCTACATCAGTACCCAATGCCCCACTGTCCTCTGTCACAAGTCTGTGTCACACCCGTACCACCACTGTGTGTTACCCCATGGACTCCCACATAATGGCAAAACACAGTCTACAGAACACAAATGCAAGGACATGCTGACATCTCCCAATAGTATGTCCATCATGTTCCAAATCATGAACTGTGGACCAATCTGTACATACCGCTGGGATGGAGTGGCAACTATAGGCATACCTAACAGATATTGTGTGCATAATGGTAGGAAGAGGACAGATTAACAGAGGGGGGGGTAGCATTGCCACCATGGAGTCTGTGCAGGGTGAAACCCTGATGAGTGCACATACTTATCATGGTTG
Source organism: Protopterus annectens (assembly GCF_019279795.1). Lineage (NCBI taxonomy): Eukaryota > Metazoa > Chordata > Ceratodontiformes > Protopteridae > Protopterus > Protopterus annectens. The sequence goes on from NC_056725.1 coordinate 992,645,265, forward strand.
CAAACACTGGGATGGGTGGCCACAAACCTGCTTGCAAACAAAATTGTGAAGGGTTAATGAACAGAATAATGAGCCCTGCCTCTGGATAACCTCAATGAGTCGGAATACCTGGGAGGTATGTCCACAGCACGATATGGCCATCCTGTCATGGTGATAATTGTACAGGCATGGGACCCACAGCCACAAGAGCACCAAGGTGCTGGACCATATACACAGAGCCATCAGCAAGTGTCTGCAGTTTCCACGCCAGAATGACATGAGTGTGCCAGAATATGTAGGTTGCACGCCACATTACCGGACAAAGCTGCATTTAACTTATAATCCCCAGGAACTTACTGCCAGACCCACATTGTCAACCAATCTACAGATATCCTGCAGAAGCAGGTTACTAGCTGTAGGTGTAGAGCACAAAAACCTGCACTGGAGTACAACCTACTTGGAATGGAGTCACGCATGCATTACAGGTACTCATACTGGGCATGTTCACACACTTAGAGAAGCGAAGGCCATGTCAGAAAACAAATTACAGAAGGGTCATACTGGGCATGCTCACACACTTAGAGAAATGAATCCCATGTCTGGAAACAACTGTGGACTATACACAGCAGTCAGTCACACATGTCTGTGCAAACATCCACATTACACACCCGTCATGCTCTGCACACACAACGGATGAGAATATGCACATATATCCAAGGACAGCACACTATAACAGCTAAGACATACACATAATAGATGTGAGAAGAGAGTGACAGACAGTGACAGACAGCTCCCCTCTCATGAGGCCTGTCTCACACAGCACACTCCCATTTTTCATAAGCATATTATGTGCAAATGTCCATCACTGTACACAATTGACCCTGGTAGCCTTCCAGTCAGTACACCTTTCATTGCCTTTTATTTGACAAGCCTGCTGATGTCATTCCATGTGAAATACACCTTTGGTGAAAAGGTATCTCAGTAATCTCTGTGATGTGTTCTGTAACTGCATAATTCTCTAATGTGCTGTAATAGTTAGGTAGGTGTTCTAATCCCATTCATGGCAACTGTGAGTGTGTTTGTGTCTATGTTTAGGGCCCAGTGCTTTTGAGGACACCCAGTACACCTGCCATTGCCCTTCTTTGACAAGCCTGCTGATGTCATTCTCTGTGAAACACACCTTTGATGAATGAGTATCCCAGTAATCTCTGCGGCACGTTCTGTAACTGCATAATGTTCTAATGTGCTGTAGTAGTTAGGTAGGTGTTCTAATCCCATTCATGGCAACTGTGTGTGTTTGTACATATGTGTAGGGCCCAATGCTTTTGAAGACGGTCAGTACACCTGTCATTGGCCTTCTTTGACAAGCCTGCTATCATTCCCTGTGATATACACCTTTGGTGAAGACGTATCAGAGTAATCTCCATGGCGTGTTCTGTAACCATGTAATGCTCTAATGTGCTGTAGTAGTTAGGTAGATGTTCTAATCCTATTCATGGCAACTGTGTGTGCGTATGTGTAGGGCCCAATGCTTTTGAGGAGAGTCAGTACACCTGTCATTGCCCTTTTTGACATGCATGCTGATGTCATTCCCTGTGAAATACACCTTTGGTGAAAGGTATCACAGTAATCTCTGTGGTGTGTTCTGTAACTGCATCATTCTCTAATGTGCTGTAGTAGTTAGGTAGGTGTTCTAATCCCATTCATGGAAACTGTGAGTGTGTTTGCGTCTATGTTTAGGGCCCAATGCTTTTGAGGACACTCAGTACACCTGCCATTGCCCTTCTTTGACAAACCTGCTGATGTCATTCCCTGTGAAATACACCTTTGATGAATGAGTATCCCAGTAATCTCTGTGGCACGTTCTGTAACTGCATAATGTTCTAATATGCTGTAGTAGTTAGGTAGGTGTTCTAGTCCCATTCATGCCAACTGTGTGTGTTTGTACATATGTGTAGGGCCCAATGCTTTTGAGGATAGTCAGTACACCTATCATTGCCCTTCTTTGACTAGCCTGCTGATATCATTCCCTGTGATATATACCTTTGGTGAAGATGTATCATAGTAATCTCCATGGCGTGTTCTGTAACCACGTAATGCTCTAATGTGCTGTAGTAGTTAGGTAGATGTTCTAATCCCATTCATGGCAGCTGTGTGTGTGTTTGTGCATATGTGTAGGTCCCAATGCTTTTGAGGACAGTCAGTACACCTGTCATTGCCCTTCTTTGACATGCACGCTGATGTCATTCCCTGTGAAATACACCTTTGGTGAAGGAGTATCCCAATAATCTCCATGGTGTGTGCTATAACTGTGTAATGCTGTAGTGTGTTGTAGAAGCTAGGTAGGTGTTCTAATCCCAGGCATGGTAACTGTGAGACTTTGGTGTGTGTGTGTGTGTGTGTGTGTGTGTGTGTGTGTGTGTGTGTGTGTGTGTGTGTGTGTGCATTTGTCATACGTATCCTGTGTGAAGCACGAAGCAGTGCGGAGCAGGTTTTGCACTTTTCCTATATGTTGGGCCTATTAAATGTCATAATGTCCACATTACAAGCATAACAGATTTCAAACATCACAGTGGCTGGGGTAAACAATCTATACACCCACATGTGACATCATGGTATGGGGAACAATATAGGCAACACCTGTATTACCCAGAGAACACTATCCACCCATGTCCCGGGCACAAACACACTTGGCCAGGCAACAACCAACAAGTTGGTAGTCCCCTCCATATTGCCCACAGATGGTAATCATGGTATTTGCAATGGACTACAGAGGACATGGCATCCTGTCCCATCCCAACAATAGGCAATGCATTGCATACAGTGGTCCATCGCTATTTGCCCCAATGGGCACCTGCTACAACTGGCAGGCCAGCAAATGTTACCCACAAAGGTCATGCCATGCCGTATACACATTCCCTGTATGGACAGATGCCACTGACACCAGTGAATACTGAGGGGTAACAGGGGTAAGCTGCATGAAGGTATCTGGGTGTACATTACCATTCAATTCACCTTGGGTAAATGCAGGCCTACTGCTTCCTGCCATACAGACTGTTCTGTTTTTAAGTGCAGTTGTGATGGTTTCAGTCATGCCTTTTTATATCATAGATACATCCCATTGTGTCTACTTCAGTATGTACCTGCTAGGGATTATGTACAGACTGTAGATGGAGGCTTTCAGACTGTACATCTGCATTACTGACAGTTGATTGCTTGTTATCCTGTGGCCCAGTCTGTGTCTACTGTTGTACTACTTGAAGGCCTTGGCCTGGACAGCAACATATGTACTCCTTTCCAGAATACTGTATTCCTTTATCTGTTAGACAGTTGCATTACTCTGTCTAAACATATTTTAGAGTCTACACAGCCATATGACATGGCATACAGTACTGTAGAAGTACACAAATAAAGCTTCTCCATGTATGCAAACCTGTGTGTGGTGTTATATCCCATGACTTGTCTGTTGGTAAATGTTGCAGGTAGCAGGTGTCACTTGTATGTTTGGCTCATACAGTGTCTATGTGGTATGCTGGTGCCAAAAGAGGTCAGGAGTGGCACATGTGATGATAACAATCTGTGTACATAACATGGGGCAGACCCCCCAGGTACAGTTCCAGATGTCACTGTACATGCATGTGGGAGGTGTGCACATCCCAGACACCGTCCATGTCATGGACTAAGGAACACATACATGGCAAGCAATGCACAGCATTGCCAACATGCAATAGTTACCCAGGTGACTGGATGGTGAATACAATACCCAGCTGTGTGGGGAAACCAGATACTACACTCCTGAGCCACACTGCAGACCGTTGTCATGTCACCTGATGCCAAGGTATACCCATCACCTAGCCTTGTATATCCATCTGGCACAGTCGACCACTACACATCCATGAAGCAATGCACCCATGCATGTCAGTATTGGCACCCTATGTCTGTGTGTGTGTTGTATGTTGCCTTTGACCACATTCACACTCACTACAACCCCCATTGGCATACTGAAGCATGCTGTCTGATGTCAGACACCTCCACATACCCTTTGCCTATATAACCTCTGTATAACCCCTGTGGTGCATGTGATACCTGCACAGTACTGTGTTGTGGCAATCTAAATAGGGATGAGTTGTATCCCTGGCCCTGCAAAGTGTGTCAGTATGTGTGCATCCCTGTGAGAGTGTGGCTGTGTTGACGCTGACACCTGTTCATGCAGACAGGCACATGTACTGGACCTACCGTGTAGCTACCATATCACTGTTGCAGATGTCACTCACCATCACATATACATTTGGAGGACTTCTCAACATGTAACATATGTGGCACATCCAATGACTGCTTAGACATGTAATAGCAGTACATAGTCAGTCAGAGTTTTGATACCCTGGACTGGTAGGTGTGTGACACAAACATGCTTACGTTTTACTCTCCCAACCCTCCCTGACTTATCTTTGCCTCTGTCTGCCTCTCTCACTCCCACTCTGGTGAATGTGGAAACATACACCCGCTTTGCTTAGGCAGCAGCATGTGTATTGGCAGTGATGTTCATGATCAACTGATGGCCTCTGCATGAATTTCAGCCCTCCTCTAGCTGATTGCATGTGGAACAGCTGTAGTAATATTCCCATAGCCAATTGTATGGAAACACACTCCAGTATCTAGGAACATCATGTTGGTGTTGGGCCTTTTCATTCACTGTGAGCAGGAACTAGATCTGTTGTTTGGCAAACAACATCACAGATGGATTGGGGACTTACCTCTGACAACATACACTGTGGAAACAGGCCAACACATAGGAGGGGGGTGTGCCTGTCTTGACTACAGACTGTAAGTGCTGCTATACTTCAGTTGGGATAATGTTGGTTTAACAGGGTGTGTGTGGATTTGGCTGTCCTACATGTTTTAATACTTGTCATGTCAGTGCTATGTTTATGAGGAACCCTCATCTGTATGGTTATCTGCAGACTGGGCAGTGTGAGGTGCCTTGTGTTCCTTGTGTTACCCACAGAGCACCTATCTGTCAACTGCATAATTAGTGTGAGGATTGCAGTCAGTAGATGGTGACAGCCGGGAAAGTTACTGACTTCATATCCCTCATAGGACATATGTTGCAACAAACCTTGTTACAACAGTAAATGTATGAGGTTATCACAGCAACATGTCAATATTGGTCCTGTGTTTGTGCCTCCAGCCACAACTCTGTCATCCTTTGTACATATGTCATGCAGTAGGGGGTGCATATGTTCTGTACACCATATTCATTGACAGCATATCTGATAACAAGCCAGTGAGATATCACACTGCTACACATGTTATGTATAGTAGGGGTTATATTTGAGGACATAGCCTGGGCATTCTGTGGTTGTGTGTACAGTACTGAGGTATATGTAAGTCTGGTAATTGTCGACAGTATGTGTATAGTGAATATGTACCTTGGCCTGTGTAGAGACTGTGGTAAATGTCATGGTTCTTGGTCCTGTTCTATCTGATGTTACATGCTGCTCCACTGTATGTCACCCTATCAGCTTACATGTTTGTAGGGGCAAATACACATGTCCCATATCACAGACAGGCATTGGACCACACTGTGTAGTGGCCCAGTGTATGTAGGGTTGGTGTGTTAGTGGCGCATATGAGGATGGTGTTGATTAGATAGTCCATATACTGTAATATTATGCTAGCTAACCATATGTGACTGTGGCTGTGTTCACATTGGTTGTGGTTATGCACTTTCACACAGGTGTCTGCTACTCTGTGATGTGACATGCCTGTAGAGCCTGCTATCTATGCAGGTTCATGTATTTTCCCACATAGGAGATGTAGGCCAGTGTTGTGTCAGTCTGCCTGTAGCCTGCACTGTGCTTTGTTACATGCCTAGCAGCTTACTGTACTTACCCAGTGAGATGTCATGTCCAGATACTTGCCAGGTGTACTGCTGCTGGGCCACCATAACAGTCATGTATGTCAGACAAAGCAGTGGGATGCTGTACAGATGTCTGTCACTAACTAGTGGGTAGTACGTGGCCATGGCACCTCTGTACCAGCGGTTATTATGTGTCAGGACAGACAGGGGTGTATGAATGCATAAAATATGAGGGCAAATGTATACCAGTATTTTCGTGATATACCCATCTATATGGCTGTTTACATTCACATTGCCAGGCTTGGTCCACATGTCTTGCATGAAGGGGATCTGTGTATACCACTGGACTGACCAGAGTGTGTCAGACTGTACACATATATTGGCAATATCTCAGCTGTAGTCCACAGGGGCATTACTATGCTAGCAGTGGTACTGTACTATGATGTACTTAGGATGTATGTCAGTAGCCAATGGTGCACATGTTAACAGCAGATGTGGTCTCCCACACACACCTTTTCTGTGAAGACAATCCCTATTACAGTAGCAATAATCTACAAATATACCAGCAATACATACCTGACATCCCTTTGCACTGAGAGGTTGGTACTATTGTGGCTGAGGTAGGGCTCCACTCCATGTTCAGGACATAGGGTGGACATATATGTAAATATAATTATACATATATCCATATAGATATATACACATATACATATCTTGCTTAGTGTATGCCAACAGTTTTACACATATGTGCCTGTGTTCCAGCCTCTGTCCTCCACCTACATACCAGGCTTTGCACATATGACATGCTGTCAGGGGTTGTTATGTAGTGGGCTGTGTGTATGTCATGCTGTCATTCCTGCCATAACCCCCACTACTTTTGTGACCCCCACATATACTGGGGGGTTGGGGCCATATATGTGTGGGTTTCACCTACACAATACATGTGTGCCCTAATGCACTCCAGAGGCCAGACTATGTAACAGTGGTATATGGCCCAGTATTATTGAGTCTAGGGAGTGCACCATAACTAACCTAGGCTGTTACATGAGTGGGTATCAGAGGTAAGCAGCCTTAATGTATCTGAATGTACATTTCCATACAATCCACCTAGGGTAAATGCAGACCTTCTACCTCCTGCCATACAGAATATTCTGTTTGTCATTGTGATTGTGATTTTATCAGTTATGCCTTGTTATGTAAAAGATACATCCCATTGTGTCAACTGGGGTTTTTACCCCAAGGTATTGTGTACAGAGTGTAGATAGTGGCTGCTGAACTATACATCTGCATTACATACTGTTAATTGTTTGTTATGCTGTGGCCCAGTCTATCTTTACTATTGTACTACATGAAGGCCTCAGCCTGGACAGCAACATATGTCAACCTTTCCAGGCTACTGTATTAGTATAACTGTTTCACAGTTGCATTACTCTGTTTATATGGATGTCAGTGTCTACACAGCTATATGACATGGCATATAGAACTGTCGTAGTACACAAATAAAGCTTTCCCAATTATGCACACCTGTGTGTGGTGTTATATCCTTAGATATATCTGTGGGTATATGTTGCAGACAATGAATGTCATTTGTATGGGTGGCTCATACAGTCCGCAGTTGGTAAGGTGGTAACTGTAGAAATACTGGCTGCTCCATATTGTGTGCATGTACTACATATGTATCTTACTGTATATATCTCTGTGTGCGTATGCAGAGTTACATATGTATACATATATATATATATATATATATATATATATATATATATATATATATATATATATATATATATATATATATATATATATATATATATATATATATATATATGTGTGTGTGTGTGTACCTGCATATATGTGTCTGTGTATATGTATCCTAGGGATGGCCATGTTGTGTCTGGTCCCGGTTATGGGATCTGCAACACTTGGTAGTGTATTGCAGGGGGGATGTGTTTGGCTGTGGGGGGTGTATTCCTATTCGTACAAGACATATATTGTTTGGGGCCTCTCAACCCCATTAATGTTGCATGTGGGCATATATGTTTTTGTTATTTTCCCATTGTTATCTACAGATTTATGTTCATATATACCTATATATATATATATATATATATCTGCTGACATATATATAACCTGCCGTATATATGTAGACATGTAGACATGTAGATGTAGACATATATATCTATAGCTGCAGGCATTTGCATGTATATATGTTCATATATATTTATATATGTATATATTTCTACATATATATATATATATATATATATATATATATATATATATATATATATATATATATATATGCTGTATCTTTCGGCCTTTTTAGGGGTCACCACAGCAGAACTCCAGTCCGCTAATGATTGGCAGTTGATTTTTACATGCCGAGTTGCCAGCCATGATGGACAGCCTTCAACAAAGGCACGCCCATTCACACATGTCTCCACACAGAAGACCCTCTAGCTGAGAATCGAACCGGACAGCATCTTACTGTGAGGTGACAACGCTACCGCACCACCACCACCGTGGATATCTCTCTCTCTCTCTCTCTCTATATATATATATATATATATATATATATATATATATATATATATATATATATATCAATATGTTGTATATGTTGTATCTGTTTAGACATCTACATATTGGAATACATTCTCAGTACTGTTGAATGACTGGGCTGGTTGATATGTTTTGAATACATCATGGTTCTGCATATCTGACATGGCTTAGTGGTAAATCACTTTGGCTATGATGTGCTGGGTCCTGAGTTCGAGCCTAGCAGAGGCTATTTATTTTGTTGCTAGGCAGAACAAGGGCCATTGGATACAGAGTGGTTAAGGCACTTTTCAGCAGTTGTAAGTTGGTTTGTACGGGTTTGCATGGAGGTAATCACTGCTAACTTCCGGTTACTGTTTTTCATACTCAATTAGCTCCTGAATTGCTTAACCTGTGTAGGCATTGCCTACCCCCATGCAAACAGGCTAAAACCCGCTTACTGCTGCTTAAAAGTGCTTACCCCCCCCTTACCCCGCGCTAATTTCTTTAAAAGAAAAGTAAAAGGGGTTGATAAGAAACTGGTGAAAAAAGAGGCATAAAGAGGGAAAGACAGTAGGGAAAATAGCCAGGGATGTGCAGAAAGGGTGCAGGGAAGTTCCATAGCTGCCCATTTCTTCTACAGCAACAGCTGTGCATATGCACTGAATTTGGAGGTAGATTCAGACACTCAAACCCCTGGGAGTGGGTACGGACAACAATAAGTTGTTGTGATGCCAATTAGAGCAGATTACATGTGTCCAGTGGACATGTGTGCGAAATGGACAGCTATGTATGAGGCGAGATTTTTTTGTGGGAACAAATTGTGCCCTTTTCTTCAGGTGAGAGTGGGATGGTGGGGAGGGGTAGTAGGTATATTTGAGGAGGTAGATTGGGTAGGTTAACAAACAAGACAAACAAGATGCATACAGGGGCAGTATATGACACGTGGGGGTAAACACCTTGGACGGGGGGTGTTTGGAAGCTGCAAGCCCATGAGGCCCTAAATGGAAACAGTGGGACTGAGGTCCCCACTCATGGGCAGTCACCACTGCACCTTCACAGCCCCAAAGGTGGCCGTGCTGGGGACTGGGTAGGAGGGGCAGGCTCACCCTCTAGTTGCACCAATCTGCCCTCAAGCTGGCATAGCTGGTCTCAAAATGCTTTATCAATCTCACCACGGTCTGGACCTGACGATGGGTGACAGGTTCTTTTCTGCCCTGCTCCCAGGGTCAGGCATGCCCCATCTCCCACAATGGTTCCACCCAAAGGTGGTGCAGGGCCTATGGAGTAGGAGGAGGTCCCAGGCTGGGCCCCAGATGTGCTGGTGCCCAGTGCCATGGCCAGCTGAGGTGGGACAGGTGCGTCCTCTGGGACCAGCCTTCCCATATGAGCTGTGGTGTTGCAGTTTAAAGATAGATATGGGTTAGTAATAGTCAACAGCATTCAGGATTAGTTATAACAGCATGCATAGGTATACCCATTAACCCAAGACACCAAATGTAAACCAGTTGCATAGCGAACAGAACACATACATATATGGAACAGCAGTGGCCATTACAACAGCATACAGGTTTTATTGATGGCAATAGGCCACCAATATGGGTGTATTTCAACATGGCACATGCATGAAACCAAATGTATATATCTATGAACCAATACGACATATGTCCCAGCATAAGTTTGGAGAGTAAACATACCCGCTGAGGTGTATAATTGGGTTAATGTTGCACATATGATGGGGGCAAGAGAGAGAGTTCAATTACCAACTGATATATCCCTGTAGTTTTCAAACTTTCTTAGTTACAGCAGTGATCTGTCCCTTACATGTATTATTACACTACCCATTGGCCTTACTTTGTACAATGGTATGTTTGTAGATTAGTATATATGTGGACTGTGTCTAACATATAGTCTACACCTTTTACCTGTTATAGCTGTTGAGAAGACCTTTGTTAACACTACCTGAAAATTTCTACACATACTCCCAGATTCCATGCTGATGTTATACACATACCACTCAATCCATTATTGCATACACTCTGGTTGAGGTTTGACAGGATGCAAGGTGTTACTGTGACATATTATGAGAATTGCTCTCATACACCTTGGATATGTTGCTATAATGACAGGCTTGTTTTCATATACATTCTCAATGTACAGGTTTGACTATCGTTTATATGTCATCACAGGCTCCCTATATTTCTTGGATCATCACACTGATTTCTCAGGGAGCAGGGTACCAGGCATCAGATTTGGGCCATTTATCTGCATAAGCTGGGCAGATCAGAACAGTTGAGGGGTATGAATATGCATACAGCTTACTCTCTGAACATTCTGACGCAGTCTGTATAGTTGATGGTTATGATTATGCTTACAGCTTACTATCTGAACATTCTAGCAAAATCTGTACAGTTGTTGGGTCTAATTATGCATACAGCTTTCTATCTGGACATTCTCACAAATTCTGCACAGCTGTGAGGTATGATTATGCATACAACTTACTACCACTCCCGGGATTCAAACTCCTGCTGTGTGTGGTAAAAATATTACAGTTAACATCACAGTACACTGTGCTATCAGGGAACTAATGTAAAGTTTTCCAATGTTGCCTCTCTAAGTCTCCCTCAGTTGTACAATATGACTAACTTCTTGTTATACACAACTTCCTACACATTTTATCTGTGTACTAGTGTGGGTAACACTGCTTAATACAACAGTACTATTTACAGCATGCAACACTACAACATATTAAATCAGAGTATACACACGCACGCCAGGGGTTATACCTTTATTCACAGGATATAACAGTTCATGCAGGATTATTACTAACCTGCCTTGTGATGCAGTCTTTTTAGCCTAGCAGCATGGGTGTGCTGGTTCACAGCCTGCTCATCTGCAGCTGTGAGAGAAATACAGTGACATTTAGCCATACCTATACATTGTGTACACAAGCTAGGCAATTATTATTATATACTGAGTAGAATGGGTATTTACTCAGTACTGAGGCATCAGCCATCTGCCTAAACACTTGGATCCACTATTCCAGTAGCTCCCCTCTATGGCGCTTCAGGTCAGCATATTGTTGCCTGACCTGCTCACCAGTCCGGGGATACCTGTGGCACTAGTGAGGTCACGGGCGAGACTGTCCCAGGCCTCCGCTTTAAACTGGGAGCCCTGATATTGGCCCTGCAGGAGTCTTTGCTCATGATATTTGACAGGAGCCACACCATGCATTTTGACTCATGAATGCCCCAGAGCTGCACTCTAAATCGAATGCCTTCTCCATCTCTGACCTTTCTGACTACAGTAGGAAGCTGCAACCAGTTATGGGATGTATCTACACCTGTGGGGTTTATATATGCCTGATTTCCCACACTTTTCTGTGATTGGACAGTTTTGAAAAGACTAAGCTATGGTAACACCTACTTACCTAAGGTTGGCATTGCTTAAAGGGGCATATCACTGGGCAGATTGAGTTAGCCAGCCTACACTTTGCTTACACCATGTAAGCTGACCCGTGCAATGCTTAGCATTGCTTAATAGCTAACTGGCATTATGTTTTCCTTTTGACATTGATTTATTATTTGTTATATGTTATATCTGTGTCTGGTATCTGTGATTCATGTGTACGTACACTGTATGGGGACCTGGGCAATTCAACACTTTATTACCATAACACCTCACATCTGACCTTACTGCAGTACTCCAATTCACATATTTATGTTATGTAGCAGGTTATACAACATCACACTCTACATAGTTTCATTTCACATGTTCAGTTTGATTTTGCTATGGTGAGGATTTGTTTGTTGAAACCTCACTCTTATGTATTGCTATGATGGCATAGTGGTTAACTAATGTGACTGTAGTGTATGAGTCCTGGGTTCGAGCCTTGCAGAGGCTGTTTATTTTGTTGCTGGGCAGAACATGGGCCATTGGATACAGAATGATTAAGGCACTTTAAAGCACTTCTAAGCGATTGTGCGTGGGTTTGCGCGATGGTAAGCGCTGCTAACTTCCGGTTACAGTTTCTTACATGAAATTAGCTTCTACTTTGCTTAATCTGTATAATCAATGCTTACCCCCACACAAACACACTTAAACACACTTACTAGTGCTTAAACCTGCTTACTAGTACCTTATTCGTTACGACATTGACACTTCACATGTGCATTTAATGCAGTATTTCAGTTCACATTTAAATGTTATTTTGTAGGTTATACAGCAATAAAGTGTTCATATACAGATTTCACATGGAAAATGGCAGGTGCTGCAGTGGGACTTGATCCAGGAATACCTGCTTGTTGGGCAACTGCTCTGCCCACTGCACTATTGTTGTGCTGCTTCATTTGCAAATATCTTCCTTGGTACACTCTTCAGCCTTTTAAGATGCTTTAACTGTAGCTAAGCACTGGGGACACCTGCACACCTACAGTTAGCTGTACTCGGATTCTTAATAAATATAAAGGGGTTTCTTCAGTCTATTTATATGTACTTTTGCTGTTCTACACATGGGGGACTGTTGGTGGGGATATGCAGAAACCTATGAGCAGTCCCACTCATTTATTTCCACTTTATGATGTTCTACATTGCAGGGGCATGTTTATTCCGAGACCTCTGCTCTCAGACACATCCCCTGCACTCGTACACATTCTCTGTATGCCTGGGAGGTCGGGCAGCTAGCCTTCACTAATATGCATGGCGCGCTGCCTTCCTCCTCCTAAACGGACGCTTCCATGCAGGATTATGCTTGTCCTGAATGGAAGATTAGTGAATCTGGGGGAATATCTTCACAACTACAGCGCATATATCCATATGTACCAAGTTTATTACCCAACTTTGCCTTTGCTACATCTTAAAAGTCCTTGTAACATAACCTTCTCTTTAAACTCTTGAGATTTCTATATGAGAAGAAAAAGGTCTGTCTTCTTATATGATATGCAGCTCAGGTGCATCCATAAGTAAAGGCCAATTCTTCTATATAATTTTCTTTATTTGATCTGTTTTTAAACTATAGGTAGTTATATATCTAGTTTTATCATTATTATTGTTTTCTCCAGCTATAGCTACTTCCCCTTTTTAAAAATTGGTTTCATAATATTGCCTCTACATAATTTCACATCTTCTGCTATTTTTAGAACCTCCATATGGCTATAGCCACTATTCACAAATTCTCCTATCATCTCATTCATTTGTAACTAAATCATACATCATCTGTATTTACCCTACTTACCCTGCACATCTTTGCTTTAACTATCCCTAGAAAAATATGGGGAGCATGTAAACTTTGCCTATGCACATATCTATTAACATGCACATTTTTATTATATATACTTGTCTCCACTCTATCCAATTTCTTTTCTAAATACACATCAAGAAAAACTATATCACTATGGGACTTTAAAGATGTAGTAAAGGCAAAGCTGGGTAATAAACCTGGTACATATGAATGCATATGCTGTAGTTGTTTTGAAGATATTGTTAAGCATAATAGTGACAAATTTGCCCAATAAGTAGTTTAATTTTAACTGCGTTGCCACTTGTAATAGTACTAATGTGGTTTATCTTGCCAATTGTGTAAAATGTGATTCATTTTACATAGGAAAGACTACAAGGAAATTAAAAGAGCATATTACAGAGCATAAGTCAGAGACAAAAAGAAATAATGAGAATAATGCACTGTTTAAGCACGTTATGCACAATGGAGTGGATCATAGTTTTAAATTTAGAGTGATAGTGAGCAGAAGAGACCTATCGGTAGTGACTTGAATAATTATCTGGAAAATCTTGGTGGGATAATACAGACAACATGAAGATGAATTATGTTAACAGAAAAGATAAAAAATGCTCACAAAATAAATGGAAAGTTACCACATTTTAAAACAGCCCTGGTGATTTGTCTGATGAGATGTTGTTTAAGATGGAGGAAGAACCTAAACTCAGAGATGCTCAAATGAGCAGCTGTGGAGTCATTTAGTTGAAAATGTTTGTAGATATCCTCAGAGCCAGATCATGTTCAAATGGGACCCTAGGCAAGATAATAGACTGGGATCCTCCAGAGCAGCCCCTCCTGCAGAAATCCCCGACTTCCCACAGCAGCCCCCTCCCCAGCCATTCTAGTGTTCCATAATTTGGCTATTTCTTTCCAGTTACCATAAACACTATTCAAACCTATTAGTGTGCATACAGTTTTCTTACTTACTTCTACAATGATTACAAATATTGAAATAAAAGAGCAAAAACACTGATAGCCATTTGTTAAACAAACAATACAGTCTCAGAATGAAAACAGACTTCACATGAGCAGTAAATATATGCCATTGAAACTCATATTCAAAGAAAAGGCATTAAAACCCACATTCAAATAAAATGCATCTGACCAGTGCAGAATTAAGTTTACCTTTGGGCAGTTTTCAAACCATAGGCTCCTTGCACATATTTTAGGGCCATGCATACATGAATGTGGTCTTTGATTCACCTTCCTGATTGTATAAATTATATTCCATGTATAATACAGCACCACTTGTTAGAGTGTGTTTTAAATTTGTATTTTTCAACAGTTTTCTAGTAAACAATAAAACAAAATGCAGAACCCAATAATGGCAAAACTGCCCATTTCAGAAACATTCCAACAATAAAATGTCACTCAAACTTCTGGCATTACAATCCACCAGTATCAACAAGCACAAGCTCTGCAGAAGTAAACGCCATCCAAATAATTCCACATTATAGAGCTCTGTATCTAATGAAGAGGTTGCTACTGGCAGTCAACTTTACATTTCAGTGTTTCATCTACAAATTCAGTATCTGCTGCCCTTGAAGAAATAACTGGTAAGGTGGTAATATTGCAATAGGGAATGACTGACAAATTGGCAATAAGTTCATATTACTGAGCATATCATACAAAGGAGGATGGATTCAGAAGCACAGAACCCCTATCCTCCCTTAAAATGCACCAAATAATCCACAATTATAAGGGCACTGCAATACCAGCACTCCATCTGCCTGGTGTGGGAGTAGAATCCACAGTCTTCTGCACCAAATGACAATTATGCTACTAACACTGCTTTCAAATTCTACAGCACAAACAGTGACTGACATTTGCTAAAAAAAACATTAGTTGCACATTGAAAACAGAATTCGCATGAGCAGCAGTGAACCTCTCTTCACTTGAAACTCACAATTCCATGAAAATGAACTGAAGCTTATAATGAAAGTGCACTAGTCCCACTAGTTCCCCATGAAACACTGACCCACTTAGAAGACAAACACTGTTATGCAAGACTGATATTCATCAATTTCAGTTCTGTCTTCAGCATTGTCATCCCTCAGAATCTGATATCAAAGCTACTTCAACAGGGCATAGACTCTCATTTATGCAATTAGATTCTGAGCTTCCTTACTGAAAGGCCTCAAAAGGTTTGTGTGGGTGACAACATCTCCGGAAGCATCATCCTGAACACAGGAGTACAGCAGCGGTGTGTCTTAGGCCCTCTCTTTTTCACTCTGCTGACACATGGCTGCATCGCCAGACATGAAACAAATAAGATCATTAAATTCATGGATGACCCCTCTATTATAAGCCTGGCCAAAGACAAAGAGGAGGAGGCCTACAGGAATGAGACTGATAACTACTGGTCTGGTGTGACAACAACAATCTAGCACTGAATATCAGAAAGACAAAGGAGCTGATTATTGATTTCAGAAGATTAAAAGTACCTGGCAAACCTCTAGTGATGAAAGGGATGACAGTGGAAAGGTTCAAGAGTACAAAGTTCTTGGGTGTTCATATCATGGAGAACTTATCTTGTTCAGTCCATGTATCCAGCACAGTCAAAAAAGCTCAGCAAAACTTGCACTTTCTAAGGAAACATAGGAAGGCAAAATTATCAAGCTCCATACTTCAGATCTTTTATAGGGGCACCATTAAAAGTGTCCTGACCAACAGCATTACAGTCTGGTATTGGAGCTGTAACAATCAGGATCGGAAGGCTCTCAAGTGAGTTGTAAGGTCAGAAGAAAGAATCATTGGCACCTCCCTTACACCTCTGGAAGATCTTCACAAATGGCAGTACATTGATAGGGTCAAAAAGATTTCCAGCAATCCAATGCATCCTGCCAATGGTCTGCATGCTCACCTCTCCTCAGGTAGGAGATAAAGAAGCCTGCACTGTAAGACCACCAGACTAAATAACAGTTGCTTTCCGCTCTCCATTAGACTGTTAAACTCTTGGGAAAAACAAACCATGAGCCTGTCAATACCACTTATGTTACATAACTAGCCTATTAAGTGGTTTATTTTATGGCTGTAGCCAAGTGCAATACTAAGGTAACTTACCTACCACACTGAAGGATTGTTAAGTGCAATATGTAAACTGTGCAATAATTCAGTCTAATCATAAATATGCTGCTATTGTTTCAATTTTACTTTTAAAATATTACCTTCATATTGTTCATTGTTCATAGGTTCATAAGTTCATAGGTTGGTACTAGGCTGTTGGCCCTAGAGACTATATAAACCTAGCCAAAAAGGTACCCTGGCTTTCGCCACCCAAA
Organism: Protopterus annectens; assembly: GCF_019279795.1. NCBI lineage: Eukaryota > Metazoa > Chordata > Ceratodontiformes > Protopteridae > Protopterus > Protopterus annectens. Next base: position 992,662,198 of record NC_056725.1, read on the forward strand.
AAAATTTTTTTCCTGTGCCCCTGTTGAGCAGAGCCATACAGGTAATCCCCGGGGTGAATTTCCTATTTCCCATCCAATCATCAGGATTTTTCTTGAAGAGTGCTAATGAGGAGCTTTGCTTGATATAGTTGGGTAGTTTGTTCCAGAGTATGGAAAGTCTCTGAGACAGAAATCTATCCCTCCAGCATGTTCTGTTTATTGTGGTGACAAGGTTTAGGTCCCTAGAGCATGTAGCTCAGAGGGATTGGAATTTCTTTAAGTTGAGCATGTCCAACAGCTCTGGGTTTGACATAGCTTTGTATGTTAGGCAGAGATTGCCTCTAAGTAGGCGATATGCAACAGAGTAAAGCTGGAATTTTTTGAGACGGTCTGCATAGGGCATCTGTTTCAGGCTGGTAATCCTCTTTGTGAGGTATTTCTGTGGCCTTTCCAGTTGTTGTAGATGTCTTGTGAGGTACATACCAAAAGGGGCATGGTACTCTATAATGGGTCTAATGAGTGACTAGTAGAGGGGAACAATGACCTCTTTTTTTCCCTGGATGAGAAACCTTTTGTGATGAGGTGTGCCACGTAGACAGATTTCCTCACTACTCTGGTGATGTGATTATCAAAGGAGAGACTACTGTCCATCTGTGTCCCAAGGTCTCTTATCACACTTTCAGTGTTAAGTAGACTACCACCTATGTGGTAGCTCATGGGTACAGCGTTTTTACCAAAGGGGACGACAATGCACTTTTTGGCATTGAGCTTGAGGCTATGGCTTTGACACCAGGCACCTTTCTCAGTGAGGCCCTTTTGTAGGATGTCCACATCATTAGGAGTTTTGATTACGGCTCCTAGTTTGCAGTCATCTGCGAACTTCGTTAACCAGAGACCTTCTACTACCACTAGTGTAGTCTTCCTTGTCTCCTGTTTTGGGATGGGTGTGGGTCACTGCTGTTCTGCTTTACTTACTAATTGCTACTTATTAAATTTCTACTGTGATACTTTATTAATTTTTCTCTCCCCCGGATTCAGCAAACTCCCATGCAGGAATAGCTTATTCCTGCATGGAAGGGACCGTTCCCATGCAGCACACCAGCGCGCAAGCATATGTATGAAGGCACACTGCTGTGCTCTAAAACAGACATAGTTCTGTGTGCGAGCACAGGGGGTATGTCCGTGCAGTACATGGAGACAAAATATGCCCCCCTGCACTCAGAATGTGCCGTACAGCACTTCCAAAGCCATAATGGTATAATATTAAAGTTTAGCTCTAATACTATGCAACTATTTCAGTGTCCACGGACACTAAAATGTAAAATAGAAGCATTTCAGTGTCCATGGACACTGAAAGCAAAATGGCAGTA